>NC_000072.6:5150000-5352500 GCF_000001635.26 Mus musculus | reverse complement strand
TCAGAGCAGTACATTCTGCAATATATGAATCTCACAACCAAAATTGTAGTACTATAAAATATTCCTATGGATTGTGAAAGATGCACAGGTCAGCTAAGGATGAATTTCTGCTCCTTGTTTGAGCAGGTGAAAGACAACTGACTTTTTATGGGTTAATTTGATCAATAACCAATTATGATAAATGTTCATTCATGCCATGTGAAAGATGGCACAATGAATCTTAAGAATTCCACAACCAACAAGATTTATTGTCTAATTTTAGCTAAAGTTTTAGATAGAGACCTTTTTATGTCTAAGTCAGTTATAAAGCTGTTCCCATGTCGAGGAATCAACAGATCAAGCTACCTGTCCTGTTTGATTTTTTTCTTTTAATTTTTCTTTTCTGTAGCTAAGATCTTCAGGGAGTCTTCCTCTGTCATATCTGATCCATATCACTCTGGAAGTGGTCCAAAGTCTTTTCTCCTTTCCTGTCAAAACAAATACAAAGCCTCTCTCCAAAAATAACATGCCCTTGCTCCAGTAACCTGAAATCCTCTGCTTTTGAGGTACAATTTAAGAACAAAACCTCTATTATTCATCTATTAAATTCTCCTTTCTGTGGAGCTTAACATTTCTGTGGATATATATGAGTTAAATTGATCAATAGCCAATTGTGATAAATCTTCATTCATGACATCTTTTCTCTTTACATAACTTGAATTAACATCCTCTGTTATGTATTTAACTTTAATTAAATTCCCTTTTATATTTCAATATGAGCCTATTTCTAAACTCAGATATGCCACATGCCAGGCTAAGCAATCTCAGAATTCCCGTGGAGACCACGTTCATAGTACCTAGCTGCCTGTCCTGGCATAGATCTTTTAAATTTTCCTTTAGAGCATTTTTCTCCTTTCTATGAAGAGTAATATCTGTAGATATATAACTAGATCCCTTTTCTCTTTATATAAATTGCATTAACCTCCTTTTTAGGTATTTAGCTTCAATTGAATTCCTTTCTGTTTTCTGTATGAGCCATTTTCTGATTTATAAATGAATGTCATGCTATGTCATCCCAGAATTCTCATGTAGACCACCTTCAAGGAACCCAAGTCTTTGCCTTGGCATAGACTTGGATTCAAATTTTCTTTAAAGCATTTTTTTATTCAATCTTCCTTCTATCTGTGTGCCTTTGTTCCCTACATTCAAAATCAAAGGCCTGGATCTCTTTATTCCATGTATATTTAAAACACTTAAACAATTATCATTATATTCTTCTATCCTTAATGTCAATTAAACAAATCTCATTTATATCTCTCCTTTATTTATCTGACTGTAGGAAGCAGACAGCTACTACCATCTGCCTCTCTCTCTCTCTCTCTCTCTCCCTCTCTCTCTCTCTCTCTGTCTGTCTTCCAAGTAGCCTGTCTCTTTGCACAGCAGAGGCTCCCAGCACCTCTGAGCCCAAATTCTTAGTATTAATTCTAAACCAACCATGGGAAGAAATCCCATGAAGCTTGGGCAAAATCTGTAGCCTGCTAAGAAGCCAATTCTCCCCAACTCCTAATCTTCCTAATCCATCTGAGAATCTCTAACTAATTTTTAATAATGGGTACAAGCCTGCCACATTGAGGACCATCTATAGTGGTAAATTGTTAAAGGTCCACTCTATACTCCTTGCAGGTGTGCATGAGGCTCTGTACCCACCCAAGAGCTTTGGATTCATGAATGAAAGACACACACACCCACACTCAACCTTTACATTTTATTAGCCTTAACTAGCTTAATGGTTGGGCGCTTCCAAACCTCCCATGGCTAGCACACTCCCCTCCAGTATTCCTGACTTAATACTTTCTAAATCTATAATTTTATCTTTGTTGCTCTGTTTCCTTCTGGGCAGCCTCCCATGGGGCTACTTTCCCTTTGCACCTACATTTCAGCTGTCTCACCCTCCTGCTCTTTCATGGCATGATCCGTCCTTTCATTTCAGACTCCTTTTTTTCCCCCCAACATTTTTTTATTAAATATTTTCTTCATTTAAATTTCAAATGCTATCCCAAGAGTCCCCTATACCCTCCCCCCGTTCTGCTCCCCTACCCACTCACTACCATTTCTTGGCTTTGGTGTTCCCCTGTATTGGGGCATATAAAGTTTGCTAGACCAAGGGACATCTCTTCCCAATGATGGCCAATTAGGCCATCTTCTGCTACATATGCAGCTAGAGACACGAGCTCTGGGGGTACTGATTAGTTCATATTGTTGTTCCACCTATAGGTTTGCAGACCCCTTCAGCTCCTTGGGTACTTTCTCTAGCTTCTATATTGGGGGCCCTGTGTTCCATCCTATAGATGACTGTGAGCATCCACTTCTGTATTTGCCAGGCACTGGCAAAGCTTCATAGGAGACAGCTATATCAGGGTCCCTTCAGCAAAATCTTGCTGGCATATGCAATAGTGTCTGCATTTGGTGGCTGATTATGGGATGGACCCCCAGGTGGGGCAGTCTCTGGATGGTCCATCCTTTCCTCTTAGCTCCAAACTTTGTCTCTGCAATTCCTTCCATGGATATCTTATTCCATATTTTAGGGAGGGATGAAGTATCCACACATTGGTCTTCCTTCTTGAATTTCTTGTGTTTTGGAAGTTGTATCTTGGGTATTCTAGGTTTCTGGACTAATATCCACTTATCAGTGAGTTCTTTTGTGATTGGGTTACCTCACTCAGGATGATATCCTCCAGATACATCCATTTGCCCAAGAATTTCATAAATTCATTGTTTTTAATAACTGAGTACTCCATTGTCTAAATGTACCACATTTTCTGTATCCATTCCTCACACCAGTCAGAATGACTAGGATCAAAAATTCAGGTGACAGCAGATGCTGGCAAGGATGTGGAGAAAGAGGACACTCCTCCATTGCTGGTGGGATTGCAAGCTGGTACAACTACTCTGGAAATCAGTCTTGTGGTTCCTCTGAAAACTGGACATAGTACTATCACTAGATCCAGTAATACCTCTCCTGGGCATATACCCAGAAGATGTTCCAACTGGTAAGAAGGACACATGCTCCACTATGTTCATAGCAGCCCTATTTATAATAGCCAGAAACTGGAAAGAACCCAGATGTCCCTCTGCAGACTCCTTCTTATCCTCGGCATTTCTTGCCCAGAAATCCTAAAAATCCCTCCAGACTATGTTACTCTGGCTAGCCATCGGCTGCTCACTCTTCACTGACCAATCAAAAATCCAGCTTTTGACAGAGACCCACAGAGGACTTGTGGATTCCCATAGAAACACAAATCAAATCCCCAGATAACAGCTTTTGACAAAACCCAATACTATTTCCTGATAAAAGTCCTAAAGGAATTAGGGATAAAGAGGCATATGTCAACACAATAAAGGCAGTTTATGGTAAGCCCATAGCTAACATCAGCCTAAATGGAGACAAACTCAAAGCATTTCCACTAAAATCAGAAAAAGTCAAGGCTATCTCCATACCTATTCACCATAGAAGAATTTCAGGGATATGAATAGGAAGGGAAGAAATCAAAGTGTCTTCATTTGCAGATGATATGATTGAATATAGAAGTGACCATAAAATTCTACCACGGTGACCCAGTACAGGGGAATGCCAGGGCCAAAAAGTGGGAGTGGGTGGGTAGGGGAGTGGGGGGGAGGGTATGGGGGACTTTTGGGATAGCATTGGAAATGTAAATGAGGAAAATACCTAATAAAAAATATTAAATAAATAAATAAATAATTCTACCACGGAACTGCTAAAGCTGTGAAACATTTTCAGAAAAGCAGCAAGATACAAAATGCATACACATAAATCAGTAACCCTCCTAGATACAAACGGCAAAGGAATTGGGAATAAAATCAGGGAACAACACCTTTCACAATACCCTCTAAAAACATAAAAACAAAAAAAAATCAAGAAGAACAAAAATCATTTGTGTTTCTCGCTAAAAAAGCAGGAGAAATGCTTTTATGGTAAAAGCTTTAAGAGACTCTAAAAAGAAAGAAATTCAAAGATCTCCCATGTTCATGGATCAGTAGGATTGGTATAGTAAAAATGGCCATTCCATCAAGATCAACCTGCAGATTCAACACAACCTCCATAAAAATTCCAGCACAGCTTTTCACAGAACTTGAAAGCACACTTTTTAGCTTCATATTGGAAACACACACACACACACACACACACACACACACACACACAAATCCAACATAGTAAAACAGCCCTGAATAATAAAATAAATGCTGGTTATCATGACCCTAATTTCAAATTATATTAAATGGTACAGCAATTTTAAAAAGGCATTGCATTAACACAAAAAGCAGGTGTTAATAAATGGATTGAACTGAAGCCCCAGACGTAAACCCATATATCCATGCCACGTGGTTTTTCATAAGGAAGAAATACACACTGAAAAAAAGAAAACATCTTCATTAAAGGATGTTGATGAAACTGGAAGACTGCATGTGAAAGAAACTAAATAAATCCATATTCTTCACCCTGCACAAAGTTCAACAGACCCCAACATAAGAGCAGATATAGACCCACCACTGCCGCATGTGGGCGGGGATGAGAAGTAAAGGGAACATTTATCCTGTGCTGGAAGGTATGTACACTTGACCAGCCACCATGGAAATCAGTGTGCTGGTTCCTCAGGAAGCCGGGAGTAGACCTGTCTTAAGATCTAGTTATACTACTCTTGACATATACTGAAAGGATGGTTCTTCCCACTACAGAGACATTAGCTCAACATGTCCGTTGTTGTTCTATTCATACTAGCAAGAAATTGGGAACAATCTAGATGTCCCTCACAAGAAGAATGGATTTAAAGAACTGAGGTACATTTATACAACGGAATATGACTTAGCCGTTTAAAACTAAAATCATGAAATTTGCAGGCAAATGAATGGAGCTAAAAACTATTAACTTGAGTGCGGTAACTGAGACCAGAAAGATAGTATGGTACATATTCAGCTGTATGTGCATCTTAGCTGTTAAGTCTTAGATAGGGAATCTAAAATCAGTATAACCATAGAAGTTAGGTATAGAATACAAGAATAGGGGGAGGGATGTATATTCCTAAGAAGGGGAAATAGAATAGGTATTTATGGATCAACAAGTAGGAGAGGGGACAGAAGGATCAAATGGAGAGAGGGAGAAAAGAGGAAGTAAAGGAGGAGATGGGGGAACAGCTAAAACTAAGGGCCATTTGGAGAGTAATACAGAAAAGAGGTATAGCAGAAGCTTCCTAAGACTCATACATATCTGAAGGTGATGTAAATGAAACTGAGCTCCAACTAGACATCTCTAACCACTAAAGAAAGATTCCAATGCCAGGACTGAGTTGCATCTAGTCAGGTTGTTAGCCAAAGTGGGTCCATAGGAACTGCCACACAATCCAGGCTATTGTCAAGGCTATGGGCTGTTCTCCCCAAATGGATGGTAAATCCTTATTGCTAAGGGTAACACCTACCCAACTCACTGGACACAGAGAATTAAGAGTCTTTATCCTAGGAGATAGAGTTCATGGTACTGGAAGTTTTATACTATAATATAATAATATAAATAAATCATTAAAAGGTGACAAGTGTGTCTGATGGCAGTTGGGAAACTTTGACAAATGATAGTCAGAGAAATAAACCTTTTAGCTTTTGAAAGTGGGCACAAGTCAGCAAGTACATGTGGCAGGAAAAGCTGGGAAAGACAAGTTAGTAGGTTCCTTCCCGTGTGGACCTTCCAGGAAGGACAGCTTGCTAATAGCCTGTTAGGAACAGAAGACCTGTCCTAGACTTCTTACCTGCAGACCCAGACCACAGAAGATTTGTGACAATAATGGAAAGCTAAAACAATGATCAGAAGTGCAAATAAGAGGCGGGCATTGTAGTGTTTGCCTGTAATCCCAGCATTGAGAGGCTGAGGCAGAAAGATTGTTGAGAGCGGAAATCAGCCTGGTCTCCATTGCGAACACTAGACCAGCCAGAGCTACATAGCGAACACTAGACTAGCCAGAGCTACATAGCGAACACTAGACCAGCCAGAGCTACATAGCGAACACTAGACCAGCCAGAGCTACATAGCGAACACGAGACCAGCCAGAGCTACATGACACCATCCCCATCCCGAGTCAAAAATTAACAGCAAAAGCATGAAATAATGAACTAGTGTAATACACATTTAGGGTATAGTTCAGAATCTCCCACAGAACCAAGCACCAGAGAAGAAAGGAAGAAACCTGGTCTTAAATTGGAAATGCTATGGCACACAGTTCCATTGTTTTTAGAAAATGCAAACATTTAACAAACACTTGACGAGTACAGAGCTCTACCCAGGTTCATCTCAGAGAACTGAAAATGGTTATACAGAGACCAGTAAAGGGATGTTCTTTGAAATGGTTAAAAACCAGCACCTATCCCAGTGCCCATCTTTGGATGAATAAACAGAATTATGTCCATGCTGCGGAGTGCCTCTCAATAGTAAATAGAGACAAATTTCAGATGCAGGGCATCATCCTAGATGGATCTCAAGACTAACACTCAGAATGAAAGTCCGTATCAGAGGGGTCAAGTGCTGTTTCAGTCCATACGTTAAACATTTCAAAGTGACACTACACACAGACAGCAGCTCAGTGGCTGGTGGCCTTAGCCTGTGGGAAGGTAAATGAGTATGAAGGGGCAGATGGAGTCTCTTTATTTGTGGGGTGAGACAGCCCCGTATTCCATCACAGTGGCAGTAAATTGAATCTAAGTTGAAACATGAGACATTTTCTAACTGTCCCTCCTTAGAAGGTTACCCAGGATCATTCAAACTAGCTAAGAAGTAGAAACAACACAGCTACCCACATGCCCACCCAATGATGAGAGGATTGCAAAAGGTACAACAAAATGTTACTTGGCAAGGAAAGGAATAGAATACTGGTGTACGCTTTACGGTGGATTAAAAAAAAGAGGAAAAATCATAGAGGCAAAAATGAAACTGTGTTTGTACAAGGTTGGAGGGGCAGTTAAAAACAATAACTGGCCCAACTTGAGAGCCAGCCTATGGTCTAGTACCAGTCCTTGGTACTATTAGTGATACTCTGTTATGCTTGCAGGCAGGAGCCTAGCATAATTGGCCTCTGAGAAGCTCCACCCAGAACCTTACTGAAACAGAACGCAGAGACCTACAGCCAATCATTGGATAGAAGTTAGGGACTCTTATGGAAGAGTTGGGGGAAGGAGAGAGGGACCCAGAGGGGATACAAATTCCATAGGAAGAGCAACAGAGTTAATTCACCTGGTCCCTTAGCAGATCTCAAAGACTGAGCCCTCAACCAAAGAGCATATATGGGCTGGACCAATAGCCGCAGTGGGAGAGATGTACTTAACCCTGCAGACTTGATGCACCAGGGTGAGGGGATGGCGGGGGGGGGGGGCTCTCAGAGGAGAAGGAGATGTGGGGAGGGACTCTGTGAAGAGGGGACTGGAGGGAGGACAGAATTTATATGTAAATTAATTAATTAATTGGTTTAAAAAACTTGAGTAGCACTTTTCTTTGGTTAAGTGTCAAAATGTTCTCATATTTCTGTTAGCAACCAGCCTGTGAATACACTAAAAATCATTGAAATGTACTAGCCATCATTGAATTCTTTATGAGTTCTATCTTATAAAGGTCATTTTAAAACCAAAAGGGTACGTATAAACATTGGAAGTATCTGTGCGATTCTGTATGTGAGTTTATAATGTTGGGCCACCATGGTTTTCATAGACATTCTCTGTGGCACTGTTGTGACTTTTTGGAACGCTTAACCTACTACCAAGAAAATAAAAATAGTCATTAAAATAAATTATTTTTTTTAAAGGACACTGTCTCACGTGTGTGGATGAGAGGTATCTAAAGTAAATTTAGGTCTGTCTAAATAAAGATACAATGCAGTTAAAATAATATAAGCATGTCTTAAGCAAGAGCTGTGGGAACAATAATGGGGACTGGGGAAAGAGGGGCGAGGGAGGCTAGCCTATGTCCAGCCAGACTTCCTCCTATGCTCTGGACAAGTAGACTTTGGAGGGCTGCCAGACACTTTCCACTCAGCCCCGGGTAGGCATCCAAGCCTCTGACCCACTCAGTGGGGGGTGGGGGAATGGACAAGGGGCAGCCCCCAACCTGGGGGTCTCCGGGGCCACACCCTGTAGCCCCGAGGTTATGGGAGAGAGGGCTGAGGGAAGAGAGGTTCCCACACAGGCGAGTCTGCACATCTGAACAAAGACAGTCTATGGTTTTAGAGCTTTATTATAGAAAAGCAGAGGGAAAGAGAGAAGGGAGGGAGAGGGAGAGAGTGAGAGAGAGAGAGAGAGAGAGAAGGCTAGAGAATAAGAGGAAGAGAGAGGAGAGGAGAAGACAAAGAGAGAGGAGTGGAAGGTGAGAGTGATCAAGGAGGGGCCAAACAGCCCCTTTTTATGTTATGCTGCTATCTTTTCTGTTGCTAGGTAACTGGGGAGGAGTTTAGCCTGAAGGTCAGAAGCTTGGGACATTGCCTATGTGACTTCTAACCATGCTTCTCCTGTAGGGGCTGTGGGGGGCGGTAACTTAGGCAGGAGCCAGAATTCCAGGAGCATGAGAGAACTCCTTCTGTCCCATGTAGGTAAATTATCACCACCAGGTCCCGGGGTTCAACATCTCAGCTCTACTGGAGACTAGCCTGTCTGTGCATAGCTCAATACCCCACAAAAAGCTAAGCAATAAGGAGAAACATTGTGCTGTTCTTAAACTGGGAACAAACAAGTAGGTCAACCATTCCATGCTTCCCTCCCTGCATGTGAGAAACCCACACGACACCCATCTATGAGTAGCACTAATACATTCTGAGGCCTCTATCGGAAAGAACTGGGGTCTTAGAGTAATGTCAAGACAAATAGGACGTGTCCATTTCAGTGACTAGCACTTAGCTGACACCAATCAGGAGGCTATTTGCTTCTCCCCTAAAGCCAGTCTGCTCCCGGTATCTCTCCACCATCAGAAGGTTAGGGTTTCATAGAAGGACCTAACTTAACATTGCAGATCAAATGGACACCCAACCCTCAGATGAAATACCAATAATCTTGAGAAAGAGCAGCAGTTATGAATGAATAAACACACAGATGAAGAGCTGATAGGACAGGCAGAAATAGACTTTGGAAATCCTTACATTACTGCATTAATGTATTTCTGTCATTACCGAGGTGTTCCCTTCCAAGACCGAAGTCCCCGTGGGACTGTAAAGGGCTCTGAGATAAACCACTCTGGAAATGGTTTCAGGGACCAGTGTCTGCTTTCTTGCACGTGAGCAACCATTTATATAGTGGACTGTGACTGGTTAGCATATTATCTCAGAAGAGACAGTGAACACTCAAGCCACCATGTCTCTGTGCGGAAGGAGCACATTAAAGGCACATGATGACATGTGGAGAGCACAGACTTGACCCCAGGCCAGCTTTCAGCTATGCACACTACTTGAGAATTCAGTATTCTGACTGCAGGTACATGGTATACCATGCTTCATATTTAGGAGCCTGGTGTGCTAAGTAGGCTGGCCACCAGGTCATGCCTGCATCTTCTCCTCCACATTACTTCACTTAAAATGTTTCTCAACTCTTACATGTACCAGGTGCTCTTTAACATCTACTGTGCTAAAATGTCAATGTTTCTATCATCTGAGACACTGCAATTTACCGATGGAGACAATGGAAAAGTTAAAATACAAGGCAAATTGGTTGTGATAAAAAGCAGCATAAATAAGGGACAGGGAGGGGACAATACATGTAAGAGTGTTCTATGTACCTTTCGACAGATGGATGAGGATTCCCTTCATGAATGGGATATGAATGAGGGACAAAAGCAAGCTTTCTCATACTCAGGGAAGAACAGGGAAAGGAAATGGAGGGATACTGTGGTAAGAGCATCAAAAGTTCTGGTGAGAGCAGAGAAGCCAAAACATTAGGAACAGAATGGGCAAGTGGGGGATGGTATCAAGAATCCCTTGGGGGCTTTGTCCCATAGGACAGTAGAGAAGACTGTGACAAATGGTTTTGGTGTTGTATTTTGTTTCCAAACAGGGTCTTGCTCTGTCCCCAGGCTATTTGTCATGAACTAGCAGCTAGCCTCCTGCCCTAACCTCAGGGGGTCCGATTGTAGATACAAGTCACTCAAGCCTGGTGAAAACTGCTAGTTGTGTTGAGATGGTGTTCTGTAAGTGATGCATGCATGTGCTCTGCAAAAGCCAGACAGCAACTCTGTGTGCTAAGAGCACCATCTTTGAAAATGATAGTCCAAAAGAAGAAGAGAGCAACTGGGAAACAGGAAATAAGAGGGAAGTAGCTGGAAAGGAAAAGAAAGAGCATTTCCTTACAACACAGAACACACGATAAAAAGATAAAAGCGTGGCAAAGGAGAAGACACATGAGTGATTTCCTTGGAAAATTCAAATTCTGTTTAAGTTATGTATTGCAATTAATCATTAAAAAGGTTAAAAGGGGACTGACAAGATGGCTCAGCAGGTAAAAGCACTGACTGCTCTTCTGAAGGTCCTGAGTTAAAATCCCAGCAACCTCATGGTGGCTCACAACCAACTGTATGCCCTCTTCTGGTACGTCTGAAGACAGCTACAGAGTACTTATGAATAACAATAAATAAATCTGTGGGCCGGAGCAAGCAGGGACCGAGCAAGTGGAGTTGACCCGAGCGAGCCAAAGTCCTAAAAAAAATTCAATTCCCAACGTGAAAGCTCACAGCCATCTGTACAGCTACAGTGTACTCATATACATAAAATAAATAAATAAATCTTTAAAAAGGATTAAAAGGCATCTTAGGTGAAATAATGATGAAGCAGCAATATTCAAAACAATGTATTTATAAGTACATACTTGAATCATCTACTCACATCTTTAATTTATAGGAAGAAAACTGCATTTCCTAAAAACATAAATATGTATCAAATAATGATGGGCTATAACAGAAACTGATCACACATCAGCACACACACACACACACACACACACACACACACACACACACACACACACAAATTCCAGAAGATGTGACTGAGGATGGCAGAGCCCAGTACAGCTGTCCTATGAGTGGCTCTGCTAGAATCTGACTAAGACAAATGCAGATACTCACAGCCAACCATTGGACTGAGCCCAGGGAACTCAGTGGAAGAGTTAGGAGAAGGACTGAAGGAGTTGAAGGGAATTGCAATGCCATAGGAAGAACAAAATCAACCAACCAGATGACCCCCGCCCCCCCCCACCCCCCGCCCCGAGCTCCCAGGGCCTATACCACCAACCAAAGAATACACATGGGCTGGGATATGGCTCTGGCTACATATGTAGCAGAGGATAGCCTCATCTGGCATTAGTGGGAGGGGAGGAGCTTGGTCCTGTGGAAGCTTGATGCACCAGAGACGGGGGATGCTAGAGGGGTAAGGTGGGAGTGGGGGAGTGGGGGAGCACTCTCTTAGAGGCAAAGGAAAGGGGTGGAGTGGGGAGTTCTTGGAGGGGAGACCAGGAAGGGGGACAATATTTATAGTATAAACAAGTAAAATGTTTAATACATTTTAAAAATAAATAAAAAAAAAACAAAGGTCAAGGCCATCATCACAAAAGAAAAGTGTTCTCTCTCAGAGACTACTGTGGTACTTTATGATTTTTTAAAATATCACTATAAAAGTTTTAAGATTGCTGGAGAGATAGCTCAATAGGAAAAAGGACCCACTGATCCTCCAGAAAAGCAGATTTGATTCCCAGCTGCCACTTGGTGCTCACAGCCATCTGTAACGTCTGTGACCTCTGCAGGGACCAGCACTTGCTTGTATACCTCCATACCTACCTACACACACGCACACACACACACACACACACACACACACACACACACACACACGCACACACGCGCACACACGCGCACACACGCGCACACACACACACACTAGATATTTAAATGTTTTAAAACTTCAGTTGCTTTTAAATAATCTATATCTCTATAGATTAAAATATAAATAGTTTATGAATTCACATTAGATGTGCTTACCCCTGTCAGATGGTGAGAGAAGAGACAATGGTGTTTGTGAGTCCAGGCATCCTGTCCACTGACACACTGATTCCAGAAGGAGAGTTGGAAATAAGCATTTACCATAAAGCTTATTTTATTGGAAAAAAAAAAAAAAAAAAAAAAAAGATGTCCCACGACAGAAGAATGGGTACAGAAAATGTGGTTCATTTACACAATGGAATACTCAGTTATTAAGAATGAGGACATCCTGAGTTTTGTAGGCAAATGAATGGACCTAGAAAATATCATCCTGAGTGAGGTAACTCAGACCCAAAAAGACCTGCATGGTATGTACTCACTAATAATTGGATATTAGAAAAAAAAAGTTACAGAATACCCAAGAAAATAGTTCACAGAACTCTAAAATTTCAACAAGCTGAAGTGTTCAAGTGAGGACTCCTCAGTCCCACTTGGGAAGGAGAAGAAAGCAATCACAAGTGGGGAGGAAGGGGGAACTTGGGAGGGAAAGTGGATGGTGGGGAGAGATGGGGAGAGGTGGGGAGAGGGAAACCTGATCTGGTATTGGGTGAGGGAAAAGGACTGAAGTCATGAGGGCCAGCAGAAAGAATGGAAGCAGGCAACCTTGGGAGGTAGGAGGTTGGGGGAACCCTCCAGAATGTACCAGAGACCTGGGAGGTGAGAGACTCCCAGGACTCACAGGGAGGGACCTTAGATGAAATGCCTGACAGTAGAGAGAGGGAACTTGTAGAGCCCACCTCCAGCAGGAAGACAGGACATCAAGTGAGGGATGGGATTGCCATCCCACAGTCATAACTCTGACCTATAATTGTTCCTGTCTGAAAGAATTACAGGGATGGAAATAGAAAGGAGCCTGAGGAAAAGAAGGCCCAGAGACAGGCCCAAAGTGAGATCCAGCTCAAGGGGAAGTCCCAAGACCTGACACTATTACTGAGGCTATGGAGCAATCACAAAAAGGGACCTAGCATGACTGCACTCCGGAAGACCCAACAAGCAGCTGAATGAGTCAGAGGCAGATATTTGCACCCAACCAATGGACAGAAGCAGCTGACCTCTGTTGTTGAATTAGGGAAGGCTGAAAGAAGCTGAGGAGGAGGGTGATCCTGCAGGAGGACCAGCAGTCTCAGTTATTCTGGACCCCTCCCCCATCCCCACCCTGAGATCTTTCAAACACTGGAGCACCAAACAGACAGCATACATCAGTTTATATGAGTCCCCAAGACACATACAGTAGAGGACTTCCAGGTCTGTGCTCATTCAGAAATGATGCACCTAACCCTCAAGAGACTGGAGGCCCCGGGGAGTTTAGTGGTCAGTGGGTGTTGTATACTGGCCAGCGGCCTACATGAACTGGGTACACCTGGGAGGCAGGCTGGGGCTGAAAGAGACTTAGACTTCGAGAGAAGATCATGAAGCTAAGACAAAGGTTCTAATCAAGGCCTGGGAGTTTATTAAGAGAGTGTGCTTATAAGAGGGAAGGCCCATCCCCCACCAGCCCATTCTTGGTGCCTGGAGCCATTCTGCCAGCACTTGGTCACCAGGCTGGCTGCTTATTCAGGAATGTCTCAGGAAGACAGGTTCAACCTCTCGGCAGGTAGCAGAAGAGCAGGGCAGTTGTCATTTCAAAAGGAGCCAGCCAAGTTGGAAAGCTGCACTGCAGGTGGCCCCACCTTAGTGGTAACAAGTTCTGTGCCAGCCCACTTCAGGCTGGGGGAGGCTACAATTTCCCCTCTGATTATATAATAAAAATAGCTGGACCGAGACATAAAATTTATTTATGCTCCATAGTCCTGCCTGGGAGCTATGGTGGCTAGCAACTGCACCTGTTTTAGGAAATCTCAGATTTTCCCAAGCCATTCTTATCCATCAAGGAGAATATATGCAGCTTGTTTTTGTTTATTTTGCACAAACATGGCTCTGTGGTATATAATTAACAAACCATGGCCTCTTGGCATATACCTCTGTCTTAGATTGATATGGCTCTGAAATCTGGTTGCCTGTCATTGACTGTCCGGCCCTCATAGCACACCTTATTCCCAAATCAGACCAAAGCCACAATATATACTGAATAAACTTGTTCATATTGATGAATTTCTGCCACTCGCGCTTGCTGGAGACGAGGCTGCAGGCTTGCTGAAATCAGGATGGAAGGCGTTTACTGACCTGCTTTAAAAGCAATAGGATAAAAGCTTCTTTGTGGAAGCCTGGGTACTTTATTCAGTTGCAAATTAGCACATTCTCTAAAAATACCAAAATATTATCTCAAGCCATCACTGTTTTGATTACATAAAGAACGAGATTATTCTTATGTAAGGCCTGTAATATGCCTGAGATATAAATCTAGCATGGCATTGCCTTAAGAGGTCTTGTCCAGGCAATCTAGAACAATTTATTAAATGTCCAAAAACAGTCTTCTTAAAAGAACAGCATTTTTTCCTTATGAGTTGTATATGCATAAACAATTGCATATTTGAGAATTTATACTATCTGAGGGATGAACAAATTTAAGCAATTGTAAGCTCTGAGATATAATATTGATATTAATATACAAATTTAAGCTTGATTATTCAACATTTTAAAACACCATCTACAGCACACAATTTAATTATCTGTGCTGAAGCAGGAGGAAACTCAAAAGAATAAGCGTGTGATCCAATTCTCATATATTTTTCTTCCCTAGAAGGGCTGTTTTTAAAGACAGTAAATGGGATGCATGAATGAATTTATAGAAGGTACAAAAGCATGCATAAAAACAATTTTAACTTATCTTTAGGATAGTGATTTGAAAGAACCTAGTGGGGAAACCCCCACTCAGCTCCCGATTCGGCATGTGTTTTGAAATAGAACACAACACCTTGATGTAACAACAAGAGGTATCTTAATGGCGGAGCTCCGGGTCGAAACATATCTCACACAGGAGACAGTGGATTCGACCACGAGGCTTGGAAGCTAGGGGTTTTTATAGAAAAGGAGTGGGGCTGGAGGAGGAATTGGCGTGGTTTCACATGATTGGTCCATTTAAACATCAGCAGCCTGTAACATTTAACTTAGGTCTGAGGGGTGGGAGATAGGGAGGCGATGGGCCTGCCCGGGCATGTCCTGGTCTGTTCTGCTATGTTCTCAGCCCCAGGTTTCAAAGCTCACAAACAACTCTTTGGGCTATTTGACATACATTACATGAATTACAGTTTTATTTCCTTTCAGATTATCAATTTTATTTAAAATGATGGTATGCAATAGGCCAAATATCAATATTCTGCAATAACCAAATTAATTGCTGTTTAGAACAAGGAACAGACACTTTGTCAGGTTCTTAAGACACAATTTTTTGTTATAGTTTTTTCTAAAATATACAAATTTATCTTACAATTCTTTATTAGCACCACAGCAGCCTTAATAGGATATTAAAACTCTGCTTTGAGGCAAAGAAAGATGATTTTACATTAATGTTTTCTCTTGCCAAAGAATTGCTGTGGGCACATTTAATAACCCTAACTAAAATAAGCAGCTAATATTTAATTACCATTGATTATAATTGATAACAACCATAAAAGCTTTATTTTCTGCAAAGCCTTTTGTTCTTTACCAGTTAATTTGTGTCTCTCAAGATAACATCTGACAAAGGTTTAAGTCACTTTAAGACCTTAAGGTGAGGCCTTAGCCAATTAACATCTTCTGGGAGCTTTTGAAAATAAAATTTTGAAGCAAATCAATTTTTCGTTCTTAGATTTTTCTGTACCACAACTTTATAGTATAACTAAAACCCTAAATATTATAAAGATATTGCCTCTGAATCTTTTCTGGAGCAACAACTACTCCCCAGAACTTTAAAGCTCATTGTGTGAGAGATTTGAAGTAAACTTCCCTTGAGAGGCATTAGCTAATAAAATACTTTCCACTTAGGAAACAATATACACTGAAAGATTCAAACTATTAGCTTTTTGTATAGAAGCAGAGACAATAAAAATTTTTCTTACATAGTGTAAAGCTATATTAGCCATACCTAGAGGCAAATTTTTCCAGTGATTACCAGTTCACTAAAAGCAAACCCTTTAAAATTATCAAGATGCAAAAGAGAAACCAAACTTTTAAATCTATAATAACTTTACATGAAGTAGGCAAGCCAGATTGTAATGCCTTTATAAGTACTACAGTCTGATTGACCTTTTATAAACTTTGAATTGGAACTTTATTTAGAACAACATCTGGGCAGATCTGCAACAGTGTTCTTTTAGCTAAAAGAAAATTCCCCTGGAGGCAGGGAGAGGCAAATTTCAAGAACTTCCTTAGGCACAGTTTGCAAGACAAAAGAAAGTCACACAAGCCTCTCTGAGGCTGCTCTGAGCTTTGTATGGCTGTATGGCCCCAGAGAGCTGCTTTCATAAGATGATTACTCTTGTAATTAACTTAATTAACAATATATGGGTGAGTAGAAAATCTTAAATTTGTGATCAAACTGCAAGCTGCAGTCAATGGGACATAGGCAAATTTTAATCATAATTTTTAAGTTTGTTTTGCAACGTTAGGATAATATCTACAACCTTGGGAAAGCAAAACCCAATTTTAAAACAATTTATTATCTTTAAAAATCAATATTAGAAGCATTACTATCACGTTATGAAGTTTGGCTGCCAATTTATACCTATAAATGCATGACTGCACTTTTTAATGCTTCATTAAAGAGACATTGTTTTAAATCTTATCTTTAAGTCTACCTTTTAGGATAAGAATCACATTAAATATTATCTCAACTAGAAGTATCTTTAGAGGCCTAGTTTTCTGGCCTGCTTTATGTCACATGTTTGAAAGACTCCAAACCTGAGTTACCAATTTAAAGCTGTCTTGCTACCAATGTTAAACCTTTTAAATCATACCCAATAACTTATAAGCTAATATTCTGTGATGAAGACACGCATAGCATATTATACCTTTAAGACCAGTAAAAACCAAATTAAGTGGCTACAGGAATCCTATAAATTTAAACCAATCAAAGAATTTTACTTTTTCTAGCTATAAGATAAAAAGCACTTTGTCATTTGCTAAACACAATAATCACGATTGCAGAGAATTTTCTAGGAAAAAAACAACTATCCGCTTTTTTTTTTTTTTTTTTTTGCCTTAAAACTAAGAAGCTGCAGACTCCCTTTCTTTAAAAGCAGTTTTTTTTCAGCAGTGGCTCCCCTGCTGTGCCTGATTCTTGGCGAAAGTGTGGGCCACTCTCAGGCTTTGCTGAACCAGCAGATAAAGTCTTAGCCATTTTTATTTTCTAACATGAAACACAGAACATTCAGTCATTCAGACAACGAGACAAAACACACATGAATTGACACTGAACGGATTGGTGCACCAGACATTAGACAACACAAAGAGGGCAGAGAATTCTTGCTGTAGGGGCCAGAGAGGCCAAACACAGGGCGTCCCCCGATTTCTCTCTGTCTCTGGGAGAATTTCAAAATCCATTTTCCTTTACTTTATTTTATTTTATTTTATTATTTTAAACCCAATTCCTCTAGCCTGATGCAGTTCTCGACTGCGGACAACCGCCTGTTTTATTATTTTAAACCCTATTCCTCTCGCTTGAAGCAGCTTTTGAAAGCTGCGGACAACCGCCTGATTCAAAGTTTCTAGTCCCACACATATTTCGCTGTCAAACCTAAGTGGACCCAGTGCCAGGTCAGCACTGTTCTAAACTTAGCCCGTATCCTATCGCACCTCCAGCAACACTTTAAAAAATAAAGTTTAAAACCAGCTCTAGCATAAATACCTGTTGCTCACCGTGCCCAATACGATCCTCTGATTCTTTCCTTCTCGTGGAGCTCCACACAAGACAGCGATTCTCTCAGTGTCTCCCTGCCGTTCCCTTGTCCCTGGTTCAGACACCAATCTGTTAAATACCGGCCCATGGCCTACACGAACCGGGTACACCTGGGAGGCAGGCTGGGGCTGAAAGAGACTTAGACTTCGAGAGAAGATAATGAAGCCGAGACAAAGGTTCTGATCAAGGCCCGCGAGTTTATTAAGATAGTGTAGTTATAAGCGGGAAGGCTCCGAGTTTATTAAGATAGTGTAGTTATAAGGGGGAAGGCTCATCCCCTGCCAGCCCACTCTTGGTGCCTGGAGCCATTCTGCCAGCACTTGGTCGCCAGGCTGATTGCTTATTCAGGAATCTCTCAGGAAGACAGGTTCAGCCTCTCGGCAGGTAGCAGAAGAGCAGAAGAACACTTCAAAAGGAGCCAACCAAGTTGGAAAGCTGCACCGCAGGTGGTCCCACCTCAGTGGTGACAAGTTCTGTGCCAGCCCACTTCAGGCTGGGGGAGGCTACAAGTGGGGTGAGGGGTGGGGACATTCACGTGGAGACAGGGGAATGGGGAGGAGGTAAGGGATGTGGAGCAGAGTGTGGAGGGGGGATAAAATATGGAGTATAAAAAATAAATAAATTAAATAAAATATTTTATTTTATTTTATTTATTTCTATTGAAAATATTTGTATATAATATATTTTGATCATGGATCCTCCTTCCTTGTCTCCTCCCATATCCTCCCAACCCATTCAATATCACAAGTTATTTCTTTCTGTCTTTAGAAAACAAACAGGCAAAATTGTTTAAACGAATCAGATTTTTATTATTTATTTATTGGTTTTTTTTTTTTTTTTTTTTTCCGAGAAAGGGTTTCTCTGTAAAGCCCTGGCTGTCCTGGAACTCACTTTGTAGACCAGGCTGGCCTCGAACTCAGAAATCTGCCTGCCTCTGCCTCCCAAGTGCTGGGATTAAAGGCGTGCTCCACCACAGCCCAGCAGAATTAAATTTTTTAAAGTACAAGAAACACATAGTCTCTCTCTCTCTCACACACATATACATGCATACAACACAAAATCAAAAACCAAAATATAGACCTGCAAGGTTAAACAAACAAACAAATAAACAAAAGAAAAATACAATAACAACAAAAACAGTATGAGAGGGAAAAGAAATCTCAAAAAAAAAAACACTTAGTTTTGTATTGGCCATCTACTGCTGGCTATTGGGCAGGTCCTTAAATGTGATTTTTATACTCAGTGAGACGCCCTGGAGAAAACTAAGTTTTCCTTTGAGAGTAGTTGTCACAAACCATTCCTGAGTAAGTCCTAGATAAGTCCTGGGTTAGGGATGGAGCCTCCTGTCTACTTCCCCTCTCAGTGCTGGACCTGTGGTTTGAACCTGTGCATGCAACCACAGTCTCTGTGAGTTCATATGTGCATCAGTCTGTTGTGTCCGGAAGGCACCTTTCCCATGATGTCCTGGATCCCCTCTGGCTCTTTCTGCCTCTTTCTGCCTCCTCTGTCTATGCCTTAACTCCCTGCCAGGTTGGATGGAGACATCCCATTTAGGACTAGGTGTTACAAGGCTTTTTCTTAAGTAAACTGCCTTGTAGGGGGTGGTTCTGATGCTTAGATTGGGAATCTGCATGTGAACGCTGAAGGTCCTGCTTCTGAAGGAGAGAGAGAGAGAGAGAGAGAGAGAGAGAGAGAGAGAGAGAGAGTCACCAGACCTGTGAGATCTCGGGTGGAGTGGCCATTGACTACTCCCCAGGTGGGAGATTAGAAATGCAACTAAGATGAAGGCAGATGAAGGCATTGAGCAAGGAGAAGGTAATCAGGCAATCAAGCTTAGGGCAGATTTAGAGTGTTGAGCAAAGTGTAAAGAAAAAGGCACCATAGCCAAGGGAGGATTAGAAGAGCCCAGCTGCTGAGCCATCAGGCAGGTTAAAAATGAGGTGTGTGGGTGTGTGTGTGTGTGTTTCATCCACCAATCCAAAGGAACCCCGGGCAGTCCACCTGCAGCTTTGAGTGGGTAGTAGAAACTACATGCTACACTGCCTAGAAACTTCTGCCAAATAAGCAAGAGTAAGACAGAATAAAATATTCATTAAGATCTTGCAACAGTCATAATATGGAATCTGCTTGGAGGTAAGTCAGTAGCCGAGTAAATCTATACAGTAAGCTTGTAGAATTAAATGTTCTATGACTGCATATATTGACTGGGAAATGAAATACCATGATAAACAAACTAGACCAGCGTTTACAAAAATGCAAAACAGTTTGTGAATTGTGTGTGAGTATTCTAGGAGTGATACCCATAGGTGCTAAAGAATGGTTGGTTTGAGAAGAAGAACAAATGGACTTAGGTTGCCCATAAAGAACTTCAATACATTGAAAGTATTTCATTTATTTAAGCTTAGATGTATGAACAAGACTTTGCAATTTGTGCAAGGCCCTTAGTTGAGTAGCTAGGCTTGCTTTTATGAAGACCCATTGTTGGCATCTGAATAACCACTATCATTATCAGGATGCTTATCTCCCATCAGAATCAAACAGAAACACACACACACTCACAGACACACACAGACACAGACACACACACACACACACAGACACACACACACACGCACACAGAGACAAGCTTGGGCTGGAGAAATGGCTTGTTGGGAGCCGCGCCCACATTCGCCGTTACAAGATGGCGCTGACAGCTGTGTTCTAAGTGGTAAACAAATAATCTGCGCATGTGCCGAGGGTGGTTCTTCACTCCATGTGCTCTGCCTTCCCCGTGACGTCAACTCGGCCGATGGGCTGCAGCCAATCAGGGAGTGACACGTCCTAGGCGAGGGATAACTCTCCTAAAATAGGGACGGGGTTTCGTTTTCTCTCTCTCTTGCTTCTTGCACTCCTGCTCCTGAAGATGTAAGCAATAAAGTTTTGCCGCAGAAGATTCTGGTATGTTGCGTCTTTCCTGGCCGGTCGTGAGAACGCGTCTAATAACAATTGGTGCCGAATTCCGGGACGAGAAAAAACTCAGGACTGGCGCAAGGAAGATCCCTCATTCCAGAACCAGAACTGCGGGTCGCGGTAATAAAGGTTCCCGTAAAGCAGACTGTTAAGAAGGATTCAACTGCATGAATTCAGAACTTTTCAGCTGGGGAACGGCGGTAACCCGTAAGTATAGCTTTACGAGGTAAGCCTGGCCTTGAACTTTCTAAGGAAATTCAAGACAGTCTATCAGAAGTAAAGTGGAAAATGTTTGGCCTTGAATTTTTTCTAGTGTTAGAAGCCCTTTTGTTCCTTTTCACATGTTATCAAGTGGTTAAGGCAGGGAGGATTCTAGATGAAATTCAGGACAAGCTATCAGAAGTAAAGTGGGGAGAGAGAGTAGGAACAAAGAGGATATATGGTACACAAAATAAGTATACAGGCCTTTCCACGGGTCTTGAACCCGAGGAAAAGTTAAGGTTAGGTAGGAATACCTGGAGAGAGATTAGAAGAAAAAGAGGAAAAAGGGAAAAGAAGAAAGATCAATTAGCGGAGGTCTCTAGGAAAAGGAGCCTGTGCTCATCGCTGGATGGGCTCGGGGAGCCAGCTCTTGGTAGCTCTGAATCAGATGATGAATTCTCCTCTGAAGAAACAGACTGGGAGGAAGAAGCAGCTCATTATGAGAAAAAAGGGTACCAGCCAGGTAAAGTGCTAGCTAATCAGTTAAGGAAGCCAAAAGCGGCTGGCGAAGGCCAGTTTGCTGATTGGCCTCAGGGCAGTCGGCTTCAAGGTCCGCCCTATGCGGAGTCCCCGCCCTGCGTAGTGCGTCAGCCCTGCGCAGAGAGGCAGTGCGCAGACTCATTCATTCCCAGAGAGGAACAAAGGAAAATACAACAGGCATTTCCGGTCTTTGAAGGAGCCGAGGGTGGGCGTGTCCACGCTCCGGTAGAATACTTACAAATTAAAGAAATTGCCGAGTCGGTCCGTAAATACGGAACCAATGCTAATTTTACCTTGGTGCAGTTAGACAGGCTCGCCGGCATGGCACTAACTCCTGCTGACTGGCAAACGGTTGTAAAAGCCGCTCTCCCTAGTATGGGCAAATATATGGAATGGAGAGCTCTTTGGCACGAAGCTGCACAAGCGCAGGCCCGAGCAAACGCAGCTGCTTTGACTCCAGAGCAGAGAGATTGGACTTTTGACTTGTTAACGGGTCAGGGAGCTTATTCTGCTGATCAGACAAACTACCATTGGGGAGCTTATGCCCAGATTTCTTCCACGGCTATTAGGGCCTGGAAGGCGCTCTCTCGAGCAGGTGAAACCACTGGGCAGTTAACAAAGATAATCCAGGGACCTCAGGAATCCTTCTCAGATTTTGTGGCCAGAATGACAGAGGCAGCAGAGCGTATTTTTGGAGAGTCAGAGCAAGCTGCGCCTCTGATAGAACAGCTCATCTATGAGCAAGCCACAAAGGAGTGCCGAGCGGCCATAGCCCCAAGAAAGAACAAAGGCTTACAAGACTGGCTCAGGGTCTGTCGAGAGCTTGGGGGACCTCTCACCAATGCAGGCTTAGCGGCCGCCATCCTCCAATCTCAGAACCGCTCCATGAGCAGAAATGATCAGAGGACATGTTTTAATTGCGGAAAGCCTGGGCATTTTAAGAAAGATTGCAGAGCTCCAGATAAACAGGGAGGGACTCTCACTCTTTGCTCTAAGTGTGGCAAGGGTTATCATAGAGCTGACCAGTGTCGCTCTGTGAGGGATATAAAGGGCAGAATTCTTCCCCCACCTGATAGTCAATCAACTGATGTGCCAAAAAACGGGTCATCGGGCCCTCGGTCCCAGGGCCCTCAAAGATATGGGAACCGGTTTGTCAGGACCCAGGAAGCAGTCAGAGAGGCGACCCAGGAAGACCCACAAGGGTGGACCTGCGTGCCGCCTCCGACTTCCTATTAATGCCTCAAATGAGTATTCAGCCGGTGCCAGTGGAGCCTATACCATCCTTGCCCCCGGGAACCATGGGCCTTATTCTCGGCCGGGGTTCACTCACCTTGCAGGGCTTAGTAGTCCACCCTGGAGTTATGGATTGTCAACATTCCCCTGAAATACAGGTCCTGTGCTCAAGCCCTAAGGGCGTTTTTTCTATTAGTAAAGGAGATAGGATAGCTCAGCTGCTGCTCCTCCCTGATAATACCAGGGAGAAATTTGCAGGACCTGAGATAAAGAAAATGGGCTCCTCAGGAAATGATTCTGCCTATTTGGTTGTATCTTTAAATGATAGACCTAAGCTCCGCCTTAAGATCAACGGAAAAGAGTTTGAAGGCATCCTTGATACCGGAGCAGATAAAAGTATAATTTCTACACATTGGTGGCCCAAAGCATGGCCCACCACAGAGTCATCTCATTCATTACAGGGCCTAGGATATCAATCATGTCCCACTATAAGCTCCATTGCCTTGACGTGGGAATCCTCTGAAGGACAGCAAGGGAAATTCATACCTTATGTGCTCCCACTCCCGGTTAACCTCTGGGGAAGGGATATTATGCAGCATTTGGGCCTTATTTTGTCCAATGAAAACGCCCCATCGGGAGGGTATTCAGCTAAAGCAAAAAATATCATGGCAAAGATGGGTTATAAAGAAGGAAAAGGGTTAGGACATCAAGAACAGGGAAGGATAGAGCCCATCTCACCTAATGGAAACCAAGACAGACAGGGTCTGGGTTTTCCTTAGCGGCCATTGGGGCAGCACGACCCATACCATGGAAAACAGGGGACCCAGTGTGGGTTCCTCAATGGCACCTATCCTCTGAAAAACTAGAAGCTGTGATTCAACTGGTAGAGGAACAATTAAAACTAGGCCATATTGAGCCATCTACCTCACCCGAAAAATCCAGACTGACCAAGGGAATACTGATGTCCCTCGTCTTGGTGATGTCCAGGGCGTCAATAATAAAGAGAGAGCAGCGTTGGGGGATAATGTCGACATTTCCACTCCCAATGACGGTGATGTATAATGCTCAAGTATTCTCCTGCTTTTTTACCACTAACTGGGAACTGGGTTTAGCCTTGATTCAGACAGCCTTGGCTCTGTCTGGACAGGTCCAGACGACTGACACCATTAACACTTTGTCAGCCTCAGTGACTACAGTCATAGATGAACAGGCCTCAGCTAATGTCAAGATACAGAGAGGTCTCATGCTGGTTAATCAACTCATAGATCTTGTCCAGATACAACTAGATGTATTATGACAAATAACTCAGCTGGGATGTAAACAAAAGTTTCCGGGATTGTGTGTTACTTCCATTCAGTATGTTAAATTTACTAGGGCAGCTAATTTGTCAAAAAGTCTTTTTCAGTATATGTTACAGAATTGGATGGCTGAATTTGAACAGATCCTTCGGGAATTGAGACTTCAGGTCAACTCCACGCGCTTGGACCTGTCCCTGACCAAAGGATTACCCAATTGGATCTCCTCAGCATTTTCTTTCTTTAAAAAATGGGTGGGATTAATATTATTTGGAGATACACTTTGCTGTGGATTAGTGTTGCTTCTTTGATTGGTCTGTAAGCTTAAGGCCCAAACTAGGAGAGACAAGGTGGTTATTGCCCAGGCGCTTGCAGGACTAGAACATGGAGCTCCCCCTGATATATGGTTATCTATGCTTAGGCAATAGGTCGCTGGCCACTCAGCTCTTATATCCCATGAGGCTAGTCTCATTGCACGGGATAGAGTGAGTGTGCTTCAGCAGCCCGAGAGAGTTGCACGGCTAAAGCACTGCAGTAGAAAGGCTCTGCGGCATATATGAGCCTATTCTAGGGAGACATGTCATCTTTCAAGAAGGTTGAGTGTCCAAGTGTCCTTCTCTCCAGGCAAAACGACACGGGAGCAGGTCAGGGTTGCTCTGGGTAAAAGCCTGTGAGCCTAAGAGCTAATCCTGTACATGGCTCCTTTACCTACACACTGGGGATTTGACCTCTATCTCCACTCTCATTAATATGGGTGGCCTATTTGCTCTTATTAAAAGGAAAGGGGGAGATGTTGGGAGCCGCGCCCACATTCGCCGTTACAAGATGGCGCTGACAGCTGTGTTCTAAGTGGTAAACAAATAATCTGCGCATGTGCCGAGGGTGGTTCTTCACTCCATGTGCTCTGCCTTCCCCGTGACGTCAACTCGGCCGATGGGCTGCAGCCAATCAGGGAGTGACACGTCCTAGGCGAGGGATAACTCTCCTAAAATAGGGACGGGGTTTCGTTTTCTCTCTCTCTTGCTTCTTGCACTCCTGCTCCTGAAGATGTAAGCAATAAAGTTTTGCCGCAGAAGATTCTGGTATGTTGCGTCTTTCCTGGCCGGTCGTGAGAACGCGTCTAATAACAATGGCTCAGTGGGTAAAGTGGTACAAATGTGAAGATCCAAGTTTGAAACACAAGAATCTACATGGAAGTCAGGTGGGTAATCCCAGTGCTCCTATGTGACATAAGAGACAGAGATAGGGAATACCTATACTGGCTGGCTACTCTGGAATACACAGTGGAAAACAACAAAAAGAGAGACACTGGCTCAAACAAGCTGGAAAGCAAGGACTCATAGTCAAGGTTACTCTATCCTCTACAGCTGTGCTATGACATATGCTCACCCTCACACACTTACAAGAAGTCTAGCATGCATATACACATTCATCATACGCACAAAGGGGAGGAGGGCGATTCAAAACCTTTCAACACATTTCATATAGCTAAAATGAGTCCTCGACTCTCACAGGTAGCTTGAAGCCAGGGAATCCACAGCAATGAACTTAGAAATTTTCATGGGTTAAAATTGGGAACACAAGAAAAATTAGAAAGACGTTTAGAACCATGAGATGTCTTGGAGCTGGAAAGATGGAGCTTTGTAAGTAAATTGCTTGCCATGTAAGCATATGCCCTTGAATATAGTTCACAGCACTCACATGAAAACAAGAAAATCAGGAATGGTGGTGTGTGCTTGGAATTCCAGCAAAGGGGAGGCAGAGACAGGTTTATCTCATCTGGGGGTTGCTAGCCAGTAATCTCAGCCAATTGGTGAGCCCCAGCCTGGTAACAAATCCTGTTTCAGTCAGAACAAGGTAGACCACTCCAGAGATATGATGCCTGAGATGGCCTCTGTCATTCACACACATAGGCACACATGTGCATGCACTGCCCCCCCCACGTGTTACTAAGCACACATCATGTTCTTGCACACATGTGACACACATACATGCATAAGCACAAAAGATATCTGAAGCTATATGTATCAAATTTAGGAAAAACAGCTAAAGAAGTGTCCTTATAAAGTTTAGAACACAAGAAAAGGAAAGTTAGTGCAATAGGAGTTCTACTTAAAAAAGCTAAAGAAAAAAGCCAGTAAGTTTAAAGAGGGACAAAAGAGACCTAAGAAGTAAAAAACAAACCTTGAGGCTAAAAGGACCGGTTCTCTGAAAAGCTTTTTGTTAACATATTATAAGTTATACATACTAATGGGCTCCATGATATCATGTTGATACATAAATATAACATGTGTAGATCACATTCAGCCTTTCTTGCCCCGCATTCAATGATCCTCTCCCTTTTTCCAGTCAATCTCCCTTCTCTATGCCTGTGTTGTTGCTGCTGTTGTTGTTATTGTCTGTTTGTTCTGGTGACCTAATCTAACTAGGGTTGCTTACATGAACATAGGTCAAGAACATGGGGAAATAGCAAGTGGCTGCATCACTTAGGAAAATCTCTCCCCCGCCCCCCAGGAGAAGTAAGCCTTTATGAGCCCATAACTTATCCATGGTGGAGTGGTAATAGGACAAATCTTGTTCAGATCTCGTGTGGGTCACTATGGCTCGTGGTGTCCAACAGTTCGTGAGTTCGTGAGTCCAACAGCCACATCATGCCTGGAAGATAGTGTCTCTAACACTCTACCCCTTCCGCAGGCTCTTACATGCTTTCTGCTCTTGCCCCACCATCTTTCCTGAGCCTTGGAGTGGGTGACACAGATGTCTCATTTACAAATGAGCACTGAACTCGTTCTAGTACTTTGATTTATGAATTTCTACATTAACCATCCACTACTGTGGGATGGTAAAACAGGCCAAGAAGCTTGGTGGGTAGAGCGGATTGAGACCTCGGAAACTTAGTGGCTGCACATCCAGGATGTAGGTGCCTCCTTGCTCCTGCTCCCTGCCAAATTCCTGGCCTGGAACATAAGCCACACTTCCCACATAAGGAAATGGTGATGTATGGTCGGGTAGGGTCAGAACAGAGTTCTCCATGATAATGAGGCACTTAGAGGCCCTGAGGGTTTAGCCAATAAGCTTCCCTTCTCAGACATCCCTCCCTGCAGAGGGTTTGTTATAGCCTCCCCCAGCCTTGAGTAGGCTGGCTTTGGCTTTGCTGCCACAAAGAATGAAACCACCTGGGGTGGAACCTTCCGATTTAGATGGCTCTATTGTTCTGTCACCCCCAGCTGCTCTTCTCTAAGACACTGCTACCTGCTGAGAGGCCCTGGAAGATATTCTGGAGACAGCATCTGAGACAGCATCAGACAGATCCACCTACAGGCTGGCAACAGGTGACCCGTCCAGCAGGTCCAGTTATTCGAGGGTCTCGAGGGGACCTCCTCCTTCTTGTACGAGTAACGACACAGAAACCGTTCTGAAGTTGTATCAAGACCCCAAAATGTATTAGCCAGGCCCAAGGTTTAAATACACAGGCAAAAGGGGAAGTGCCTTTCAGCAGGAGGAATGGGGCAGAGAAAATGCACCTCAGCAGGAGGGATGGGGCAGCAGAAAGAGAGGAAGTACTTCTCAGCTGGCGGGATGGGGCAGCGGAAATTTTTCTTTTGGCGACTACAAGGGGAAGCAGGAACTTGGTGGCATCAGGGTATCTTGAGGTCAGGACATCCGGCGCTGACTTAGGGCTGGAACAATCTGTGGTTGTTCTTGGAGCGGTGTGTTGGTGGCCTGCTTTTGACCCTTTTTTCTTCGGGGGGGGGGGGAGAGGCCCAATTCAGAGATCAGGACAATAGTGTTGCCTTAATAGCTCCCAACATCTCCCCCGTTTTAATATTTTTATAAAGGCATATTGTATAATAAATTTGTAGCCACGTTTTTAACGATCACCTGAGCATCTGTTTGCTCATCGGGTGATTTTCTAAAACCACGAAGGACACAAGGACAAGTCATCTATGAAGCTTGAATTAATGGTCCCAGTCTGTTGGGTATAACCTGGGCTAGCCAAGGGATTTAGGAATGAAGCAAGCTCCGTGGGTAGAGGTAGAGGTCTGATCCCCAGTGTGCAACATTAGGGGCCATGTACAGGATTGACTCTTAGGCCCACAGATTTCTACCCAGAGTAACCCTGACCTGCTCCCGTGCCGTTTTGCTTGGGGGAAGGACCCTAGGACACTCAACCTTCATGCAATCAGACATGCCTCTCAGAGACTGTCCAACAGCTTTCAGACTAATCTCTGTGCAGTACTTAGTCTTACAACTCTCATGGGCGACGGCTTCAAGTTCCAATTTTATGATGTGTCTAGCCTGGGATGACTGTTTAGTTTCCAATGTGGCGAAAACGAATATTATCATGTCGGAAGCACAGACTACGGCAATCTATAAATGATTTGTGGCATGAGACTGATGGCCGAATTTAGGGGGAGGGGAATGGTCTTACTTAAGCATTTTATGGAAATTGAGTCTCTCTCCCCGAGAAGAGGGTGATGAAGCGGCATCCGCGTCTGCCTCTTCTCCAGTAACCAGCTTGTTATCACCAACGTCCAGCCAATGGTAATGAACTGAAACAAATGCACTTGAAAGAGATGAATCAATTTGAGATTTAACAAATCGGGTCAATTTCTGAAATGTCCAAGGACCGAAGGAAATCAATAATAGGAGTCCCAATAGGGGCCCCAAAAGGGAGGACAACAAGGTCGAAAGCCAGGGGGAGGTTGAAAAACCAGTTTTGGTAGTCTACCTTCCCTCTAGGCCATTGTAAATACTTGTGTATGGGTGTAACTCAGCTATCTATAGTTCTAAGTATCTACTCTGGTTCCTCTTTAGGTCTTAAACTTCCTTTTTCCTAGTTGATGGTAAATTCCTGTGTAAGGCAGTGACCTAGCTTTTATTTAAAGTGATAGTGTAAAGCCAGAGGCAATTCTGAATGTCACTGAATAGGGAACTTTCTTTTTGAATTTTAAGCCCGTGGTCAGCTCAAGGACTTTCTAGGACAGTGGAACACCGGTCAAGGCTTGGCTATGTCTAAAATTTCCACCTTTCTAGCCTTAATGTTATGTTATATCCTGTCTTCTTACTAAGACTACTACTTCTAAGACATCTTTTGCCTCTAAATTTTTATCTATATAATATGTTGCTCTGACAAAGCTATGGAAATATTCCTATGCTTATCATTAGCAAAATGGGCAGTATGTAGCTGCTGATCTAAAGCTGTGGTAGATACCTTTTTAAAGTTTGCATTTTCAGATTTTAAAACCAAGGATCACTTTCTAACTCTAATAGGCAGCAAAGCATAAGCAGGTCTCTTACAAAAACATAACAGTAGATTCCTTATTTAAATTAGGATCTACACAATTAGTTAATTGACAAGAATTACAATGAATATAAAAAGACTTGCCAAGATTGGCGATCTTAACTCTTAAAATTATCTAACAATAAGCATATAGGTAAGGTACACAGACTTTCATAGCTATAAGGCCTGAATGGCCAAAAACAGTGTCTCTGACGAAAGCATCTTGTACATTCTCTGTACCAGTCTTTTTGCCTCTCGAGCCAGCTGTTTTAGTTGTTTGTATTTTAAGTTGTTTGTATTTTAAGTTGGCACCAGGTTGGTACTCCTTGCTGCAGCCCATGGTGGAGATACAAAGTTTCTTTATATGTTTGTAAGTGGCTGCTCTCCAATTTCTCTTCTTTTGTGCACTCAACACAGCTTTCTGGTCACCACTGTCAGGGCACTCACAGGTCACAGGTCAGTCTGTCACATTGGAAGCTAGTATGCTCTTGTAGCATTCTGTGGAAAAAACAGAAACATTCCTCCTTTTCCCCCATATTAAGTATCTGAACAGGATCATGGCAAGTGCCAATAAGTGGATCCTTTTTATCTGCCCTAGACATTATTATATCCAGTTTTTCAAAAAACAAAAATGTGATCCAAATAATGTGCACGGGGATATAATTTCTCTCCCCCTTCTTTGTTTTTAAAGAAGGTATAGTTTTTAAAGTTTTACAATACCTTGTCTTTGAGAATTATAAAATATCTCAGTAACATATGTAACATTAAATTGTTGACAAAACATCTTTTGGAGGTTTTGTAAATAAAAATTTTGAAGCAAATAAATTTTTCTTTCTTAGATTTTCTGTAACAAAAATCCTAAATATTAAAAATATGTTGCCTCTAAATCTTATGGAGCAACAATTACTTTTCAGAACTTTAAACTTCTCTTTGGAGGCATTAGCTAATAGAATACTTTTTTTCACTTAGGAAACAATATACACTGAAAGATTTAAACTTTGTTTCTTGTATTAAAGCAGACAATAAAAATTTCGTACATATTGTAAAGCTATGTTAGCCATACCTACAGGCAAAATTATCTAGTGATCACCAGTTCACTAAAAGTAAAACTCTTTGAATTTAAGCATTATTTTAAACATTTGAATAGATCTGTAACAAAGCTAAAAAGAACTTTTCTTGAACACAGGGAAAAACTTTCTTAGGCACTGTTTGCAAAATAAAAGAAGGCCACAGTCTTCTCTGGGCTACATTAACTTAAACGTAGAATATTTTTTAATCTGAGCATCTTGACCCTCCTGTAATAAGGACCAGTTTTAGAGGAACAATTTAACTGTCTATGCCTCTAATTTTTGATACTCTTTCTTAAGGATGATTACTCTTATAATTATCTTAATTACAATATACAGGTGAATTAAAGATCTTAAATTTGTAATCAAACTGCAAGCTGCAGTCAATGGAACACTGGCAATTTTAACCATAATTTTTAAGTTTTCGTTGTAATATTAGAATGTATCTATAACTTTTGGAAAGCAAGACCCAATTTTAAACAATTTATTTTCCTTAAAATCAATACTAGAAACATCACTATCACGTTATGAAGTTTGGCTGCTAATTCATGAATGCATGACAGTGTAAATTTTAATGTTCTATTAAAGAGACATTGTTTTAAAATCTTATCTCTATACGTCTACTTTTTGGGATAAGAATTACACAAAATTTTATCTCAATTTAGAAGTATCTTTAGAGGACTAGTTTTCTGGGCTGTTTTATGCCAGGTGCTTTTGTTTGAAAATGACTCTAGGGCTGGTGAGATGGCTCAGTGGGTAAGAGCACCCGACTGCTCTTCCGAAGGTCAGGAGTTCAAATCCCAGCAACCACATGGTGGCTCACAACCATCCGATCACGAGATCTGACTCCCTCTTCTGGAGTGTCTGAAAACAGCTACAGTGTACTTATATATAATAAATAAATAAATAACTCTTTAAAAAAAAATTGGATGAAGTAAAAAAAATTAAAAAAAAAGAAAAAAAAAAAAAAGAAAATGACTCTAGCCTTGAGTTATTACTTAAGCTAACTTTGTAACCAGTGTTATCTTTTTAATCATACCCAAATAACTTATAAGCCAATTCTCTATGACCAAGATATGTAGATCATATTTATACCTTTAAGACCAATCAAAAACCAAATGAAGTGGCTTCACGAATCTTATAAATTTAGATCAATTAAAGACTTTTACTTTTTATAGCTATACTTATAAGATTAAAAACACACTTTTTCATTTACTAAACACAATAATCACAAAATTGCAGAGAATTTTTTAGGAAAAAACAACTATCAGCTTATTTGCCTTAGAACTAAGAGGTTGTAGATTCTTTTTCTTTAAAAACAAGTTTTTCAAGCAGGACCTCTCTTGCTGTGCTTGATTTTTAGCTAAAGGGAGGGGCCTCTCTCAGCCTCCGTTGTGCAAACTGAGAGTGATTCAGCAAGTAAAGTTTTTAACCATTTTTTTTTCTTTTCTTTTTAACATGAAACATAAAACAGCCAGTCATTCAGACAACGAAACAATCATTCAGACAACAAAACAAAAACATACATGAGTTGACATGTGATTGGTGCACCAACCATAGACAACAGAAACAGGGTAGAGAGTTTCTCCTGTAGGGGCCAGAGAGAATAAAACAGGGCGTCCCCCGATTTCTCTCTGTCCCTGGGAGAGTTTTAAAATCCATCTTCCTTTATTCCTTCCTTTCCTTTCCTGTTTGTAAGAGGTAGCTTGTTAAACCAAGATTAAAATCCAAAATTTTCTAAGTTTTTGGCAGGCATCTAAAACTTCTAATTTATTTAATCTGAGGGCAAATTTTTGAGAAAAGCACACAATCTCTATACACTAAATGTCTCAAATAGCCTAAAAGTTTACCATGCTAAATCTTTTTTGAAGCCATTATCAGTCCACACTTAGTTAAATATTTTAAAGCCATCTGTAAAAACGTTCTCTATTTTTTGCAACCTACAAAAACACCATTGACAAAATGAATTATATAGTTATATAGAAATGATTTCTTAACTTCCAATAAAACCTAATCTATGAATTTTTTGACCTTTACAAAGTCTCTTTAAAACCCATTTTTATTTACTCTAAACGTGTTATTGCAAATCTCTAGCAAGGGCCTCGAAGCATGCCTGGGCCCAACACACAACTTCTTACCCCAGAGAGTTCTGTCAAGGTAAGCTGAACTGACTCAAGGGGAAGCTGCCTAGCGTCTGAAAGCAGGGTAAAATTTTCAAATGAGGCTATGCCCTCATAAAAGGGTGGGGAAGCAGAAAAGCACACCCAACAATCTTCAGATTCTGACGCATTATCTCTTTGTGTCTTATGCAACAAGGCTAAAGCAGAAGCATTCAATATAGACCACAGTAAATCAGTGGAAGAGGGGGGCCTCCCCGCAGGGAGAGTGGGCTGAAACAGGGTCGTAGCACACCCTGGGGCAGGAACAGGGGGGCGGGTGCCTGGAAGTCCTATGGATGCTTTATGATTGTTAGGGATGGTTTTAAAGGTCAGGCCATTGTCATAGTTATCTTGATACAATCTTAGGCCCCAGGTGAGAGGGCAAGAAGTTCTCAAGCCTCTAAGTTCCTCCTCTTAGCAGTAAATTTTATGATCAGTGGATTACACCATCCCTTAGTGGGCTGTAAGGGCCAGGCTGCAGGCCAATGTGTTGAGGAAATTACTGTTGCATCTGCCCCGGTATCCAGGAGCTCTTGAAACTGTTTGTCCTCTAGAAACAAAGTCGGCATGGGCCATGAATCAGTTATTTTCTGTGCCCAGTAGACTTCTAAGGATCCCAGGGAGGAAGGTCCTCGCTCCTCTTTCATATAAGGGAAATGGCCGAATAGTGGGAGTGGTAAGGCTTGGGCTATGCGCTCTCTAGCCCTAAGGGTAAGTTGTCCCTGCTTGGTGGTGACTAAGAATTTTATCTCCCCATGGTAGTCGGTGTCAACCACTGTAGGAGTCACCATTAGGCCTTGTAAAAGTCTGGACACTCAGCCGATGATGAAAAAAAAACGTCTTTTGGGGAGGGGGCTCAAATTCACCTGTGTTAACTGCTGTTAATTGAGGCATATAATAATCAGGGGTACCCCAGGCGGCATCTGCACCCAATGTGAGGACACAGATGTCTACTTCTAACTTGGGCCAATGGGGCTCGACACCAATCTTGGAGCTGGAGTTAGAGCAGCCCCAATGACCAGGTTAATAGACTTAGAAACTTGTTGAGAAAACACATCTACCTCATTACAAAGCTTGATCATACCATTTATATCTAAACTCTTGGTTTTACCTCTCAGGGCAGCCCTACATGCTGAATTGGCGTTTTCAAGAGCAAGTTGTCAGACTAACAGACCGTCACTTTACTCAGGTCCCAAAATTCTCTCAGCTGCTTCCTGCAATCTGGCAACGAACTGTGCATAGGACTCTTGGGGCCCTTGTATAATCTTGGTTAGGGGCATAGTTAGCGCCCTTGCTGCAGGGACAACGCGCCAAGCTCTCAGGGCCGCTTGTGCTGTCTGGGCGAGGACAACAGGGGAGAGCCCTAATTGTTTTATGTCTGCAGCGAAATTGCCTTAACCACAGATTTTGTCAGCAGTCCAGGAGGCTGTCTTCCACAAACTCTGACTTTCAAGTTAAATATTGGCCTCTAGTGAGGACAGACTGAATAACTTTATTCCATTCATTGGGTATCAAGTAGCCTTCTGCTAAACCTTCTAATAGAGATACTGTGCGCCGGTGGCTTAGTTTTGCTTTTGTGAGACTGCGATTGGGAGTTTTCTAAAAAAATCTTCAGTAAGGGCTAGGAGGCAAGCACCTTCTCTGCCCACTTCTGCCTGTTTAAGGAGATCTCTGTTGATTCCCCAATTGCTAAAAAGGACTCAGGGACATCTTTTCCTTGTTTTATCAAAGCATTAACATCTTTGCCTACTTTATTCTAAGTTAAAGGGTGTATTTCAGAACCATTCAATACCAGCCATGGACATCTCTCGTCCACAAAACAAAAATATTTTATTAAATTCCCCTTTTTTAAAACTCTTATCCCTCTCTCCTTAAGAGAACCTTTTATCTCTTGACTAAATTCCCCATGGTTAATGGGACAACTGAATGCCTAGGCTTACCTCCCGACATCCGTACTCGACACTGGAGTGAAGTGTCGGTGGACTGTCCCACTGTTTCTCTGTCTGCGCGGTACTTCTTTAATCCTTAATCCGTTGTCCAGAGGGCAGTCGTACCTCATGCTCCACGTCAGGCGCCACTTGACCCGTCCAGCAGGTCCAGTTATTCGAGGGTCTCGAGGGGACCTCCTCCTAAGAACCAAATGGGGGGTAGAGAGAGACGAGGGTCTTGTACGAGTAACGACACGGAAACCGTTCTGAAGTTGTATCAAGACCCCAAAATGTATTAGCCAGGCCCAAGGTTTAAATACACAGGCAAAAGGGGAAGTGCCTTTCAGCAGGAGGAATGGGGCAGAGGAAATGCACCTCAGCAGGAGGGATGGGGCAGCAGAAAGAGAGGAAGTACTTCTCAGCTGGCGGGATGGGGCAGCGGAAATTTTTCTTTTGGCGACTACAAGGGGAAGCAGGAACTTGGTGGCATCAGGGTATCTTGAGGTCAGGACATCCGGCGCTGACTTAGGGCTGGAACAATCTGTGGTTGTTCTTGGAGCAGTGTGTTGGTGACCTGCTTTTGACCCTCTTTTCTTCTGGGGGGGGGGAGAGGCCCAATTCAGAGATCAGGACAATAGCATTGCCTTAATAGCTCCCAACAAACAGGCACCAAGAATGGATTGGTGAGGGATGGGCCTCCCCCCTTTATAAGCACAGACTCTTAGTAAACTTTGCGGCCTTGAACAGAAACATATCTTTTCCTCCATTATTTCTCTCGCCATTTCCTTCCATACAGCTCCGGCCTCCCACTCAGGAACGCAGTTAGTGTGGCCGCAGGCGGCTACAGTATTTAATCTCGTGTCCACTGTGAGAAGCTGGTACAGTATGTATCCATTTTCCAAGGTGAAGAACCAATAAACAGTTTGGGACCATGGACTGTCTCTTTCATCAAGAACTGCCATGGGGAACACGGAGCAGCCCTTTGCCGACAGAGCCACAGGCTGACTAAATCTCCTGTAGGAGGCTCATCTGTGCTCCCAGCCACAACCGCAGCCAAGCTAAGGACCTTCACTGATGAGCAAAACAGGAGCTCCTATCCCCCCACCCCCCCCACCCCCATGCTTGAATGTCCAAGAGTGTGAGAGTACCCAGGTCAGGCCTCGCTGGTTATGGACTCCTTTGTGCAGCACCTCACGGATGGCTGGGTGCTCCCCGAGGGGTCTGGGAACTCCAGCTTTGGCTTTCTCGCATCTCAGATTGCGTTTCCCACCCCTGGAACAGTGCTTGGTGCTTCCCTAAAGCCCAGCACCCGCCTGGCTATGGTGTGGGCTAAGTGCAGTCAAGCTCCCTGTGTTTCACCTCCTAAGCCACCTTGACCTGAGGCGAGGCCAGAACATGTACCCACACACTCCAAAATAAATAGATAAATAAATAAATAAATAAATAAATCTCTCACCAAGGCTGATTGCAGCAATAGTCTGTGGATTTAACCATTCACAAGACAGTTTAATGGCACAACACAGCCATTTAACAAAACAATAATACAGGCTACCCCTCTAGTGCTTCTGAGTTCCAAGCACGCATTTCTTCCTATTGAGCAGTGTAAAAGTAACTTGAATTTGTCACATGTAATTATCCTCTTGAAGGCTTACTGATGAATAAATTGACCCTGAATAAATATGTCTAGCTTTTTCTGAATTCTGGCTGGCTGGCTCAACTTAGCTGTTCTGGCTCAAACTCCTCTCCAAGCTGACTGATTCAATCTTGCTCCTCTCGGCTTCACACTGAGTAGCTGTGCTTAGCCTCAAACTAACTCTGGCAATCTGTTCTAATCTTCAGGCTTCGTTCTCTGGTTCATTCTGTCTTTACCTGCAACCTCTCTGTAAAACTGTCCATGTTTAACTGCCTCTTCTCTCCTTCTCTCTGTCTCTCTCTATTCTACTCTCTTAAGTAGCCTTCCTTTCCAGTCATGAGAGTTGGGTGTATCCTATATCTGACTCATTCCATCAAATCTTTCTTTGCTTTGTTACTTTGTCTCTCAATTAGACACCATTTTCAAACATGGTTGTTTACTTCTACAAATTAACTTTACTTCCATTCTGAGAGATTACAGGTGTGTACTAAAAGAGTGTCTCTTTTCCAGCCAGAGAGATTAATGGTGTGTGGTGTGTCTACAATCTAGCCAGATCACACAGGTGTAGGTCTTTGGATGGGAACCCTTGCCATAGCAGCCATGCTGCTGGATTAAAGTTCCACTACAGAGTGGGCCTCAAATCCAGTCAGAAGGCAGGTGGTAAAGCCATTACCATGTAATGTTTTCTCAGGTGTAAAAAACTGAGAAATCTCATCTCAACCACATAAGGAAGCAGAAAGCAAACAAGTGGGAGAGTGCTATCAAAGTCCTCCCATAGTGGCATGCTTCCTCCAGCAGGCGCGCATATACTGTAGTTTCTATTACCTCCTCAAACAGTGTCACCCACAAAGGGACACATAAATGAGGCTGTGGAGGAACACATCATTTAAGCCACCAGTTAACTCTGTAACAGTCGTGCTACTATTGCAGCAGTGGGCACATCTTGGCTGGCAGCTCAGTAGTGCAGAACACAGAGTCTACAGCTGTGTCCTGTTGTTATTAGTGACTTTTTTTCCTCCCTCCTACCTACTGCCCATATCTTCTGGCACTATGAAAGCTATCCAGCTTAGGCCCTACTTCTTATCTTCTTGTGTCCTGAAGTCAACACATGTGAAATCTTTACTGTTCAGGCCAAACTATCTAAGCCTTATTAGCAACCACTAGCTGTGGCAACAGCCTGCATTGTTTTAGAGACCTTAAGAGGCTCTCTGATAACATTGCACAAAGAGGAAGTTCACCTTTAGTGCTCTTGTTTTTACTGTCTTCTGGGAGTGGTTTTTTTCTTCCATACACCATATTTTCATACAAACTATTATAACAAGTACATTTAGCTTACAAAATAGCAGGTTTACTTACAGCTTTCTCATATACCAGTAGTGCTGGTTGGCCCTTTCCCCAAGCCACTCCTTCCCCCACCCAATCCCACTAACATCTTTCTTTTTTTTTTTTTTCACTAACAACTTTTTACTCCCCAGTATTACCATCTCAATTTTAATATCACACGTGTCCTCTTATATATTCCACCCCCTACCACAAACCTCCTTCCTCTCCCTTCATGGCCTCTTTTTGGTTTTCTGGCCTCTAAACACACTCACTCCTAAATAAATGCACATATATAAGAACTAGAACCTAGGATTCACATATGGTAAAGCTGTCGTTAAACCTGTACAAGTACACACTGCCATGCAAGCGCATATCTTACACACATATAGTAGCAGTGGCAGTAGTAGTAGCAGCAGCAGCAATAATAAATTTAATTAAGAAGTTTAAGTGAGATGCAGGGGCAGAGCACTCCAGAGATGACGTCTACGTGACACCATTTGGAAAACATCCAGAAGCTCCGGGTGCTACTAAGATGAGCAAGTAAGTGAGAGAGAGAGAGAGAGAGAGAGAGAGAGAGAGAGAGAGAGGCAGAACAGTGTGTGTGCAATGAAGAGAGGAGGAACCAGAGACTTGAGGGTAGTGATGAACAAGCTGATATGAGTAGACTTCAGTGCCACTGGGGGCCATGGTGAGGTCCTTCCCTGTGCTGATACTGACGGCCATGTCTGCCATGGTCCTGCAGCAGCAGGTAACTGTGTCGATGTCCATGGCCCATGTTACCACCTAAGACCATGCAGACATTCCTGGTCTGGACTGACTCCTGGGGCCATAGCCCTGCCCCTCACTGGGAGAGTGGCCCACAGCTTGCCTGGGCTGCACAGTAGAGGTGGCCCTGGTGATGTGGGAGTAGAAGAGACAGCCTTGTTCCTCTTCTGAGAAGTACTGGAGACCTGGCTCAGATGGTGTGGGTGTGGGACAGCTGTTAGGCTGAGCATCTCAGCTACTACCCAGGCCCAGATTCAAGACTTGGTGCTGGCCCACCCCCACATCTACCCCATCTCTGAACTGCTGGAGCAGGTAAAGGGGCCACTCCTCCAGAACCAAAGCTACAGGATCTGCATGACACAAGTCAACAACAGGATATCCAAGAAGAGTCCTGGTGAAGATCCAATATTGAGAGTGTAGCAGAAGCCAGAGACCTTGAACCAAACCAAGGACTCACTGTAATGAACATTTGCAAGAAAGGCTGTTTCTCCCACAGCAAAATTTTCACAATGATAGTTGTTTGTTTGTGTTTGTTGGGGGGGGGTGGGGAGGAGGTTGGGGGGTGGGGAGGAGGTTGGGGGGTGGGGAGGAGGTTGCGCGGTTGGGAGGGGATATGGAGGGATGGAAAGATGAGTGGGGTTGGGGGCCACGGTGTGAAATTCACAAAGAATCAATAAAAAATTTAAAGAAAAAGAAAAAAGTTTAAGAGAGATAAAAAAAAGTTTCAAGCACTTCCCAAGTACTGCGAAATAACCTAATAAAGCCTGTGGTGGCCTAATTTTTTATTTGTCAACAATAAACTCAAGAAACCCTGAAATAAATATGCAAATATCAAGATAAGCAAACCCTACACTCAATAATCTTATGTTTAAAAAGTGCACATCTGTGTCTGGAGAGATGACTCAGTGGTCCAGAGAACAGACCGCCCTTGTAAAGCTCTGGGTTCGCAGCACCCATGTCCGGCAGCTCAGCAGCCCCAGGGGGTCTGACACCCTCTTCCTGAACTCCAAAGCTACCTACACTTATGTGCACAGACCTGTACACAGACACATTTGAAAAGAATCAAAATAATATATTTTTAAAACTAGACACTTGTATGATGCATTCCAATAATCAGTATACTTCGGTTCAGTAGAACAGTACTTTACAAGGATGAAAGTCTCTTGGTTTTAATTTTAAATGTATTATTATACATTTTATATACAATAATATACAATGTGTATTTGAGGTTAGTGATTTTAAATTAATATGTTAGTTTTATAACATCACAGAAATCTTGAGATAATCTAAAAAGCAATTGTTTAATGAACGTTATTTATTTAATATATGAATTAGCTAATTACTCAGGAAAATATCATTTGCTAAATGTAGACTTTAAAAATAAAATATTGGTTTCATGAACATAATTTAGCACAAAAAAGTCTAGATACCTGTGCTTATGGATCAGCCTTTAACATTAATTAAAAATGTTTCACATACAGTTGTTAAAGTTTTGATACTCTTATAAACAGATTATAAGATGCATAGTTGTAATGAACCCACACACCTATGGTCACTTGATCTTCGACAAGGGAGCTAAAACCATCCAGTGGAAGAAAGACAGCATTTTCAACAATTGGTGCTGGCACAACTGGTTGTTATCATGTAGAAGAATGCGAATCGATCCATACTTATCTCCTTGTACTAAGGTCAAATCTAAGTGGATCAAAGAACTTCACATAAAACCAGAGACACTGAAACTTATAGAGGAGAAAGTGGGGAAAAGCCTTGAAGATATGGGCACAGGGGAAAAATTCCTGAACAGAACAGCAATGGCATGTGCTGTAAGATCGAGAATTGACAAATGGGACCTAATGAAACTCCAAAGTTTCTGCAAGGCAAAAGACACCGTCAACAAGACAAAAAGACCACCAACAGATTGGGAAAGGATCTTTACCTATCCTAAATCAGATAGGGGGCTAATATCCAACATATATAAAGAACTCAAGAAGGTGGACTTCAGAAAATCGAACAACCCCATTAAAAAATGGGGCTCAGAACTGAACAAAGAATTCTCACCTGAGGAATACCGAATGGCAGAGAAGCACCTGAAAAAAATGTTCAACATCCTTAATCATCAGGGAAATGCAAATCAAAACAACCCTGAGATTCCACCTCACACCAGTCAGAATGGCTAAGATCAAAAATTCAGGTGACAGCAGATGCTGGCGTGGATGTGGAGAAAGAGGAACACTCCTCCATTGTTGGTGGGATTGCAGGCTTGTACAACCACTCTGGAAATCAGTCTGGCGGTTCCTCAGAAAATTGGACATAGTACTACCGGAGGATCCAGCAATACCTCTCCTGGGCATTTATCCAGAAGATGCCCCAACTGGTATGAAGGACACATGCTCCACTATGTTCATAGCAGCCTTATTTATAATAGCCAGAAGCTGGAAAGAGCCCAGATGCCCCTCAACAGAGGAATGGATACAGAAAATGTGGTACATCTACACAATGGAGTACTACTCAGCTATTAAAAAGAATGAATTTATGAAATTCCTAGCCAAATGGATGGACCTGGAGGGCATCATCCTGAGTGAGGTAACACATTCACAAAGGAACTCACACAATATGTACTCACTGATAAGTGGATATTAGCCCCAAACCTAGGATTCCCAAGATATAAGGTACAATTTGCTAAACACATGAAACTCAAGAAGAATGAAGACTGAAGTGTCGACACTATGCCCCTCCTTAGAATTGGGAACAAAACACCCATGGAAGGAGTTACAGAGACAAAGTTTGGAGCTGAGATGAAAGGATGGACCATGTAGAGACTGCCATATCCAGGGATCCACCCCATAATCAGCATCCAAACGCTGACACCATTGCATACCCTAGCAAGATTTTATTGAAAGGACCCAGATGTAGCTGTCTCTTGTGAGACTATGCCGGGGCCTAGCAAACACAGAAGTGGATGCTCACAGTCAGCTAATGGATGGATCACAGGGCTCCCAATGGAGGAGCTAGAGAAAGAACCCAAGGAGCTAAAGGGATCTGCAACCCTATAGGTGGAACAACATTATGAACTAACCAGTACCCCGGATCTCTTGACTCTAGCTGCATATGTAACAAAAGATGGCCTAATCGGCCATCACTGGAAAGAGAGGCCCATTGGACACGTAAACTTTATATGCCCCAGTACAGGGGAACACCAGGGCCAAAAAGGGGGAGTGGGTGGGTAGGGGAGTGGGGGTGGGTGGGTATGGGGGACTTTTAGTATAGCATTGGAAATGTAAATGAGCTAAATACCTAATAAAAAATGGGAAAAAAAACAAAAAAAAAAAACAACAACAAAAACAAACAAACAAAAAGATGCATAGTTGTATCTTAAATATAAAAGCTAAATTTTACAGCCAATACTGTTAATAAAATATTTTTTAAAAAAATCAAAGTTATTTACATATGTAAGCATACAAATGAAAATAATTATTTAAGATTTAAATGATAATAACAAAACAGAATGTAACATAGGGAAATAATCCGCATGGAGTTGAGTGGGGACACATGCCCCCAACCCCAGCACTTGGTAGTTGGGGGTGGAAGACGAGGTGTTCAAGAGCACCCTCAGCAGCCCCAGACCAGCCTAAGCCACAGGAGACCCAAAGACAAAACAAACCAAAACCTGTGAGAGTGTTTCACCCTAGACAAGTTTGAAAGACTTTCCTTTTATCACTAGCCTTTATCTATGTATTACTTGTATAAGTAACAACGCAGAAAATTCTTTATCAACTCATGTGTGCCTATTTTACATTCAATCTGCAGGGTCAACGCCCTTCTAACTTTCCCTTTTTCCACAAATCCTATGTGTGGCAGGGGTAGTAAACCTTGGTCCTTGGATCAACAGAAAGCTATTCTTCCTCCACTGCCATTTCTAGTCACTACCCTGTTGAGATCTTTGTATCATGCATAAAACCAAAAGATGCACACAAGAATCTAATTTTGGCACTAATGGTGAGAGCTATTTGTATTTGGCAATATTACCATGACAAAGGTTTAAGGAATAGCAACAGGGAAGAAAAAATGTTCAAAGGAGACACTGGGGTAAAGAGTTATTGTCACCCTAGACAAAAATTTCAAGAACAGTCAGAAGCAAACTGTTGCCATTCTCAGAGAACTAAATACAGAATCCCTCTTGAGAAAAAAAAAGCTCTTGCTTGTTTGCCGAGGAGACTCTGGAGGCAGGTGGGTTGTGAAATGCAGGCTTTGGATGTGGTCCAGAAGAGAAGGCTGAACAGAGGGCCAGGAATGCCTATCTGAGTCAAATTGGGATGGATCTTCAAACAAGTGTGATTGGCTCAAGACTGAAGAAACAAATCAAAACCAAACCAAACCACGTGTGGTAGACACTCTTTCTTAAGAAACAAAACAGCGAAGCTTGCTGTGTTCCCCAATAAGCACCGTCTACAGGATTACCAAATTCTGTGCTGCAAATCCGTATAAAAACTTGCTCAGCACAGGAGCTAGCCCTTCTCTGCTGCCCTGGAAACCAGGAACTTGGGATTTGAAGTGCTGGGTTTTTCTTCTGATAAGCCAGCGCTCTACCACCGAGCCACACAACCCAGTCTGAGAAAAATAATATTTTCTTTTGTTTTTTTTTTATTTTTTTTAATTGGGTATTTATTTCATTTACATTTCCAATGCTATCCCAAAAGTCCCCCACACGCTCCCCCACCCACTACCCCGCCCACCCACTCCCACTTCTTGGCCCTGTCGTTCCCCTGTACTGAGGCATATAAAGTTTGCACAACTAATGGGCCTCTCCTTCCACTGATGGCCGACTAGGCCATTTTCTGATTCATATGCAGCTAGAGACACGAGCTCCAGCGGGGTACTGGTTAGTTCATATTGTTGTTCCACCCATAGGATTGTAGATCCCTTTAGCTCCTTGGGTACTTTTTCTAGCTCTTCCATTGGGGGCCCTGTGGTCCACATAGTCAAGATGCTAACTACAGGGGACTCAGTCGAGGGAAGGTCCATGGAATTATTTACAGGTAAACATCCTTTCCTCTTCTCTGACTTCTTCACTGAGTCACACAGACTAGCCAGGGCTACAGAGTGAGATTCTGTCTCAAAACAAGCAAACAAATAAACTTCTTGTTAGAGGACAAGGAAGGAGGGCAAGAGAAGGAGGGGAGGGGAGGGGAGAGGAGAGGAGGAAAGGGGAGGGGAGGGAAGAGCAGGAGATGGGCAGAGTCTGAAAACCCTATACAAGGGAATCCTAGTTGTAACACAGTGGAACAAGAGAGATGGGTCTTGAGCAAGTTTAAATGCACGTGTTAAAGAGAATGAGAACCTCGGAGCTTGAAGATCTGGATAAAATGCCAGAAGCTGCCACGTGAATTATACCTTCATCCACAGAGAATGAAGAGCCCAGAGGGATGCTCTATGTCAGCTAAGAGTGCTATCGAATGTAAAAGCCCGTTCTCTTTAAAGGGGGAAAGTATTAAGTCAACACAGTTGAAAAGGACTCTGTGTTTGAGACAGGAGAAAAGCCTACACCCAACTCTCATGCAAAAAGTGAGCTCACCTTCTCCTTAAGGCTGGCAGGCAATTCAACCTCCATAGTGTCTGTGAAATACAAAGAAAAAAGAAAAAAAAAAAAAAAGAAAGACACCAGACTTAAATATGAGATAGTAAATAGTAAAACACTTCTGCTGTCTGAGCCAAATGAAAGGCAGAAATTAACTCTCCAAAAATAGCACTTCCCAGTCCCTCAATACAGCCTTCTAAAGTACTACCCTTAAAACACATCAGAACTCTCTTCTGGGCTGTTTACAAAGAGTTCAGTAGCAAAGAGTACATGGACCAGAAGCCAGAGCAGGGACTAAATAAAAGAGTAGGTTCCTGCCTTTCTATCATAGCCTTTATCCAAAGAATCTTTGATATTTTGAGTCCACTGACTACCGCTGCCCATGATAGACACCGGCCTCCATTCATTACAGTGCGGACCTGGGCTTCCAGGTTCCAGTCAAACTCCAATCGCTTGTTTATCAGGTGTTTCCTTCAATGGGTTTTGGCACAATCTCCAACTCTGATTCGGGGTGCAGGGGGTGTGGGTGGGATGGGCAGGGGGTGGTGTCCTTCTCTCTTTGTGCTGTGGCAAGCTAGGAATTGTGAAGGAGTCTGTACGAGTCAATTGTTAATCAAACAAGCAGATGCCATGATTAATCCAGAGAAGGAATCAATGCACCACTTAGACCACTCGGCTATCAAAGCACATGACCAGAAAATTAGCTCACTGATTATTCTTCCTAGGTAAGACCACACAGAGGACCTCAGAATGCAAGGAAAATACACATGCTCACAGCACTCTGTTGGCCTCATACCCAGCTGGCCCTCGGGTCTGTGGGCTCTAGGTGTATGAATCCAATCAACTATAGATTAAAAAAAAATCTGAAAAAAAAAAACCAAAAAACTGTGTCTGTATTGAGCACAGTCATATTTTTCATCGTTCCCTAAGCGACACAGCACATCGATTTGTACAGCATTTACATTGTATTGTGTATTATCACAGGTGCAGATAATTGAAAGGCACACAGAGGAACACGCATAGGTTCTAGGCAAATAATGCGCCATCTTACACAAGTGGAAATTGACTTTCATTGGATTTAGAGTTGTGTGTGCACAGAGGAGGGATCCTGGATCCAATCTCCCAGATATATGAAGGGACAATTTAAATATAAAATATCCTGAAGTAGGACAGTTCTTTGTGCTGGGACACAAAAGCCTGGAACTGGGTGCCCTCTGGCCTAGACCCGAAGCTCGCTCGCTCGCTCGCTCGCTCGCTCGGCACACCTAAGCAGGCTTTGCTTGACACTCCCTGGTTTTTTGCTGTTCTGAACCCCATGACTAACTTAAAAGGCTTGTTTTTGTTCCTGTTATTGTTTGTTGTTTATCTGTTTTGTTTTGTTTTGTTTTGTTTTTCATCTCCCTTCCTCCTGTTGGCGGCTAAGATTTTCAGCTTACCTGTCCTGGGTTTTGTTGTTTGTTTGTTTTTACTGTTGGTTTTCTTTTGTTTTTGTCTTTCCCCAAACTTTAATAAGTATTGTCCTTGAGCTTCTTCCTGAACCCATTTTTTTTTTGGGGGGGGGTTTATTTTAAGGACACTAAGACCCAAAAAGAGAGTTTACGTGGCAGTGGTAAAGTCTTACAGAGTGTCCTAAAGTGAGAGGCGAAGCAGAGGCTGGGGCAAGGGAAAGAAGGGCCCTGATCTGAAGAATAAGCCAAGGAGGACTGCTGAATGTTAGCTGGGTGCCATCTGTTAGCAAGGTATAACAGGGAATGTCTTACCAGCTAGGACCTAGAATCTTCCAGGAGAGACGAGAAGTGTCCTGTTGGCAATAGTACAAGAAGCTGAAGAGAGTATTTAGAGATGTTGAATAGATAGGGCATTTCAATATAGCTGTGATGGCCAGGAGCTTTGAACACTGGGGAGGATCCACGTGGGATATGGGAAATACTGGTCAGTTAAAATTACAATAGGGGAATATTGCTTAGCGGCAGAGTCAGTCTTGCATGTATGGGGCCCTTAGTTCAATTCTCAGTACCAGACAAAAACAAACAGACAAATCCACACCATGGATGGTTAAGATGGCTGATTAAAGATGCCTGCCTCCGAAAAAAGAAGGAGGAGGAGGAGGAGGAGGAGGAGGAGGAGGAGGAGGAGGAGGAGGAGGAGGAGGAGGAGGAAGAGAAAAGGAGAAGAAGAAGAAGAAGAAGAAGAGGAAGTCTACCTCCAAGCCTGACAGCCAGAGTTCGGTCCTCAGGACCCATAGGGTAGAAGGAAAAAATAGACCCTTCCTCTGACTCCCCTTAACCTTCCCTCCTAATACATGAGCACACAAAATTAATAAATAAAGTAATATAAATATTATGTGGGAGACTACTTTAGACTAGCCTCTTGCACTAGAGCTCCAACAGACAGGGCTAAGAGTCCAAAAGGAGTCACAGGCCAAAACTCCATGTCCACACAATGAAACAATGGTTGTTATTAAACACTCCCAGATAAATCAGCATTAGAGAGATAGCCAACTTTCCAACCGGCCAGGCCAGTTTCAACCAGCCCAACAATGAAGTTCCCTCAGCCTTCAGTGTTTTTCCTCCTTTCAGTCGGCATCTCACTGTTGCAAAGTCCAAGCTGGCTTCAGATACACAATTCTCAGCCTCCGTCTTGTGAATGTTGAAATTACAGGTGTGTACAGCCTTGCCCAGCCCTCTGCCTTAAATATCACACTGCAAAAGGAATGCTAAAGTATCTGTGTTAACAGCCCAGCTATTTTTCCTATGGAGAAAGTAACTTTGAAATGTCTCCTCTTTTTGTATAGGCTATCTTCTGCCTTTTTCTTCTTTTTCTGTCAATAAAATTAACTTTGTTAGAAAAGATGATAAAGCAAATATCCCAACAGTGTGTCCACATAGGACCCTGAGGGAAAATCCCTTTCATTGAGGTTTATGATAATGAAAGGACACCAGCACCATGATGGGAGCTCACGGTAGGAGGGAGACATTAGACAGAAGCAATATAATACAAAGAGATCTGAACATAAGGGGCCTTAAAGGGGGCTGGAGATTCTTCCTGTTAGTTAAAGTCTGGAGTTTCAGACAGACAGACAGACAGACAGACACCACACTGAGAGAGAGGTAGAGAGTGGGGGAGGGAGAGAAGGAGGGAGGGAGGGAGGGAGGGAGGGAGGGAGGAAGGGAGAGAGAGAGAGAGAGAGAGAGAGAGAGAGAACATGCTACCATGAAGGGGATAACTTAGAGAGGCCAGAGAATTGACTTCAGAGAGCAGCCTTTATCTCTGGATGAAATCCCCCTCATGGTGACAGATCCCCAGAACAATGTGAAGTTCTGGCTCTCTCTAACCTTTCAGGAGTGGCTGGAAGTTTTACAACTTGTGGTTTTGTTTGCTACAGCATACAAGGCATTTACTTTGGGGGTCAAGATAACCAGCCCTCTCAACACAGACACGTTTCCCTGTGTGTTCTGAGACCTTCAGCACGCAATTGTTACCTATTGTGAACTGATTGTGTAACAGCACAGCAGAACATCTTGCTCCCATTCCAACTGAACCTTAAGACGGCAGATCCACCTTTCCCCCAGTTTCCCTTCTCTTCACCGTAGCCTCTGATGACCTCCATACTACTCTCTTCCTACAGTCACCTGTTGCAGAGCTCACATCGAACTGAGAGCACGCCGTATTAGTTGCCCTGGGCCTGGCTTGTTTCAGTTAACTCGGTAGTCTCCAGGTTCATCACCTGCCATCACAGATGACCGGTTTGGAGGGTGTATTTCTCTGTGTTTGTTCACCTTTGACAAATAGTTGCTCTGTTTCCTTAAAAGTTTTTTTTTAGCAGTTTTATATCACATGCATGATAAAAGACTGAAAGATCTGTCCTTCAAATGGAAGCTGGGATGAAGTCTGGGCCCCTCTTCTCTCTCTCTCTCTCTCTCTCTCTCTCTCTCTCTCTCTCTCTCTCTCCCTCTCTCTCTCCTCTCTCTCCTCTCTCTCTCCCTTGCTATCTCTGTTTATCTCTGTCTGTCTCTCTTTCTCTCTGTCTCTGTCTATCTCTCTGTCTAACTCTGTCTCTCCCTCCCTCTCTCTCTATCCATCATCATTACCACACCCCCCAATAGCAAGGAATGTCTGCTTGGAGACACAAAACATAATAAATAGCAAGTAAGTAAAGGAAAACAGGCAGAGCAGCATGCAGGAAGCCTAGCTGTACACCCATTCAAGCTATGTTGACAGGAGAGAGACCACCATCTACTGCATTCAATCCTTGCTAATTTTGTCTACTTTTATCATGGATAGCAAAAAAAAAAAAATCTAACAAGGGTGAGCAAGAGTCTGAAAATTAATTTCCTTATCCTGCTGGCTAGTTTTATGTCAACTTGACACAAACCAGAGTCATCAGAGAGGAGAGAGCCTCAATTGAGAAAATGCTGCAAGACTGGGCTGTAGGCAAGATTGTAGGACATTTTCTTAGTGATTGATAGGGTTGGACCCAGCCCATTGTATGAGGCTGGGCTGGTGCTCCTGGGTTCTATAAGAAAGCAAGCAGAGCATTCCTTCAATGATCAACAGCAATGTGGAGACCAGATAAACCCTTTCTTTTCCCAGTTGCTTTTGGTCATGGTGCTCTATTACAAACATACTAATCCTGACTAAGACAGTTGGATTGGACCCATCACTTTTCAGATGTATAACCCTGGTTATGATTCTTAATCTTGGGCCGCATTTCTGTCATTAGAAATGAGAGACAGTAATAATATCTAACTAAATGAGATTGTTAGTTAATTAAATAGGAAGTGCTCAGTAAATGATTGCTGGAGCTGTTATTTCAGCTGGCTCATCACTAAGTCTTCTTTTTCGATTTTGTAAAGCAGTGTCCATAGTTGGGAGAGGACAGCCATGAGCAGCATAGCTCTGAACAATAGAAACTGTGCACCCTAAAACACATCAAAACAAATTATATTCCCCTCTGAGAACACAAGAATATGAAATCTACCTCATATAGTGTTTGGAGGTTTGAGGAGTTGAAAATGCTAGAAAGAGAAAAAGTTAAAGACAGACATGATGAAATAGTCAAGTCTCAAGAGATAGATTTACTTTCTGGCCTAAGGTTCAAGTTATCAAAAACGTTAAAGGCTGACTTTCAAATTTTTAAATTAATTTCATTAAGTTATTTTCTACATATATCATAAGGCTATATTGAGTCAACTGAAAACATTAATTTAAAACGAGATCCATAGCTGGGCCACGCCCCATTAAGAATAACTATTTTTAATAATTATTTCATGACTAGCATATTACACTGTATCTTAGATTCGTGGATGTTTTGGACTTCTATCAACAAATTTATGTTTCAACCTAGTATTGAGGGACTAGGGGGTAGACAGGTAGAGAGAGGGGTCACAAAGGGGGAATAAAGATGGCAAACTTCCACATTTCTTCTTCACACTCCTGATGAGAGACAGAGGCCTAAAGACAGGGTGGGCTTTCTCTGCTGCCAGCAGGATCCCTGCCTATGGACTGGTTTGGAAAGTTCAAGGTCAAATCACAACATGTTTATTCCAAAGTTATGGGACTATCAACCTCCCTGTCTTTATTAGAAGGGAGAAAGACACCTCACAAACACTCAAGACTCCCAACCCTCAAGGAGAGACAAAATTTGGGCTCTGGAATTCTGCTTCCTCTTTGTAGAGGCTCTTGCTCTTGTGTGCCTTGCTGTTTGTGTATATATGCATGTGTGTGTATGTGTATATGTGTGTATATATGTGTGCATGTGTGTATATGTGTGTATGTATGTATATGTTTGTATATGTAGTTGTGTGTATAGTGTATGTATATGTGTGTATGTGTATATATGTTTGTGTGTGTGCATGTGTATATATGTGTGCATATGTGTGTTTGTATGTATATGTTTGTGTGTGTATGTGTGTGTGTATGCGTGTCCTTACCCTAAATAAGCCTTTCCCCATCAGCTGATTTGACTCCTGCATTTGAGACTTTCTCTGTTATTACCTGTTGTGTTCAAAATTTTTCCTTCCTTTTAATTTTTTAACTATCAAAGAAAATGAATGTGATCCAGACCCCTAGACAGCAACAATATGCCTGTAGTAATTTGTGGATTATAAATATTTTAAAATATGATGTGACCATCTTCATGCTTCTGCTATGGCATTACTTACTTTCTTTTCTTATTTTTCCCAGTGTTAGGGATAGAACCCAAGACTCAAGCACATTGGGCTTTGCTTTTTTAATGTATTGGAAAGTAGCCAGGCTGATGAAAGAGACTCTTTACCCTCTAAGAAACTCTGGAGTGAAATACCAAGAAGACAAATGTTTCTCTTGCTATAATAACCACCTATTTATAATATTTCTTCAATGGACTTGTGGTGTGTGTGTGCACACACATATGAGCATGCATGTGCACTCTCTCACATGCATACAAACACAAACATCTGTCTCCTTTCTTGAAACATGGGCAAGGAAAGGACAGAAAAAAAAAAAAACAGGTTGTGAGTAATCAACTCCTGTCACCTGTTACACAAAATGATCATAACGGTGAGGCCCTCTCCACAAACTTTCAGTATTGTACATGGGACAATACTCTCCAAAGGACCACAAAAGTCACAAAGAAGCAAACACTGTAAGTCTAGTCAGGAAAGGCCAAGTGCTGCCAGGACCCCTGCAGTCTGTGAACCACTGTGGTCCACAGTGAGGTAGGCATGGAAAGCTAAGAGTGGATGTCGAGGGGCTGTTATGGGAATGCTGTATATGGTGAAAGATGTGGGCTTGTGTTTTAGATGCCTGAGATTCTACTTTAATCCCCAGGAATTCACTTTCATTGTATTTTACAAAGGCAACGAAAAACCTGTCCTTCCCTACACAAAGCTGAGGAGCCTTGATTAAAAGGTGTCATTTTTTGAACAGCAATTTTCTAATTACAAACCAGTCACCCCACTGAGAAACACTGTTGGAAATGGAGCATCCAAATACACCAAGCAGGTTCTGACACAAGTTTGATGTGTACTGAGTACAAGTACTGAGTGACTCAGTTATTCCATAGTCAGAAACCACACAAAACAAGGGTTTACATTCTTAATATTGCCCTGTAAGCCCCCAAAATCTGAAAGATAGCTACGTTATTCAAGAAATTCAATTATTAATCTAGCATTCTTGCAGTAGAATAGCTGAGTTTTTTATGTCATATATATATATGATGGTGGCAGTTAGCCCAATGGTTGTGTATAAGTTCTTCGAGAGAAGCTGCTTCACCTTGCAACATCATCAGAAAGTGTGATGACCTGGACTGCTCGTGTGTGGAGTACAGAGTGGTCCTGACCTGACTGGCTCTGCTAACAGAATCAAAGCAGGGCTCGGCTGGAGTCATTCAATGCTTAAGAGCACTCTCGCTTCTTTCCGAGCATACAGGTTGGATGGCTAACTCCACTCAAGGGGATCCAATGCTCTCTTCCTGCCTCCATGGACACCTGCACACGTGGAAGGACAAAGACATATTACTTTTAAAACCAACAGTCTTTCAAACTAAATAAGTGAAGCACGACTTCCCTCAGATACTCGGAGGGGTGTGCCGAACTTCAGACCGGTGTTCCCAGAACAAGAAGTCGTCAGAGGCTGGTGTTGACTGAAGCCAGCCATTGGATTTCTGTCTCTCAGCTGTTGTCGGGAAACACTGTTAGGGCAAGTCTGGACTTGGTGAGAATTACTATAACACTCCACTTAATGGTGTCTCCCTAGGCATTAAGAATAGCACCGAATTGTAAAACTCCATGATCTGTTACTTAACTTTAGGACAAGTGGGGAGGCGCTTTGCCCGGCTCTTGCCCCACGGTTCCGGAGGCATGTCTCACAATACATGAGGCATACTTTTATATACCTCTCAGATGAGTCAGGAATCCTAGAGCAAACTCTCAACCTTAAGCCAGGAACTTAGGTAATAGCACCACGCCCTCCTAAATTTTGATGGTATCTGCAAGGTTTCTCCTGATGATTCATGCCACGGATGGTAAAATTCAATGCCTGTCTATGCAGTCAGTCAGAAGCGACATCCCAAGTTGGATCTCTTCACTTAAGAGGCTCGTGGATGATTTAAAGGATCCGAGGGTATATTTTAGAGGCAGGATACTTAGAAAGAGAAGAAAAACACAAATAAGTAGGTTAGTTAGTTCAGAGCTGTTGATAATTTTGGATGAAGGTAAAAAACATTGATTTGAAAGGAAATTTTGCATTTCTTTCATTTATGAAGGTAAGAAACTACTAAAAATTTTTGTTACCAAAAGAAGCAATAGTTGTCACTATAGTTGTTACATGTATCTTTAAATAACATACCTAACCTCATTTGAATTTTTTTCTTCAGCCTTTTATCTAGTTCAGACTAGTTTTAAACCCAATATTCTCCAGTCTCTGTTTTAGCTTCATGGTGAGATTCCAGTCAGTCACCAGCCCTGGCCCTTTATCTTCCTTTGAAAGAATGTTTCTAGAGCTTTCTGATTTGCTGTGCTAAGATCACACCTAACTCAGAGATGCCATTAAGGGCACAGGGTGGCTCCCATGCCAAGATGAGAAGGGCTGTGTCATTACTGTATTTCTGTGGCATACACTCACTTTCAAAGCACTTCGATAATCACATTTCAGTGCACTTGATCCCTTTGGCAATCCTACCCACCTAACTGTGTGCCCTGACAAACAGTATTTTGCGAAGTTATCTGTGATGGAAAGTGCATAAAAAGTACATCTTCTGGGACTTTGAAAGAGCAATTGTTCAGCTGTCTATCAGACAGTGGATACATCCCAGAGTCCCTTAGGGCTGGTCACAGATGTGTGGAACAGGAAGATCTCTTTCTTTTCCCTTTGGTGAGGGGCCAGGTACAAACCGGCATCTGCTTTTCCTTAATGGTTGGTTACAAAACAGAAACCTGGCCTGATGTGCCAGCATCTGCTGGTAATCCTCACGAGGGCAAGGCAAGAGAGCCTCAAATCTGAGGTCACCTCGAGCTGCAATAACAAAACACTGTCAGAAAAGGATGGTCCCCGGGAACTGACTGTGTAGCTTCTGCAAACATTGCAGGTGGGAATTAAGCACTGGGAACAATTAGGAACTGATTTCAAGTTATACCCAGTAGCTGTCGCAATCTCAACGAGTGCCCTCCCTCTTTATATTTTTATAAGTGTATATCAATAAGTATTAAAATGAAAAGGGAGAAAGAAGAGAAAATTGATTAGTACTCCAGTGAGTCCCGAGTTTGTGGTGTTTTAGTCTAAAATCTTTTTTTTTTTTTTTGGTTTTTTTTTTTTCGAGACAGGGTTTCTTTGTGTAGCCCTGGCTGTTCTGGAACTCACTCTGTAGACCAAGCTGGCCTCAAACTCAGAAATCCACCCGCCTCTGCCTCCCAAGTGCAGGGATTAAAGGTGTGCGTCACCACACCTGGCTATAAATCTTAATATAAAAGGATGTAATTCCAACTCTAACTTCTTATATAAGACCTGTCCAGAACCACTTTTTTCCCATCTAAAAGAAGAAAAAAAAGGAAAGGAATATTTAAAATGTCTGAACGAGAGAGATGTCTCAGCACTAAGAACACTGGCTGTATTTCCTGGTGTAGTGGGCACCCTTTTCTGACCTATGTGGATACCAGGCATGAATGTGGTGCATATACTTACATGCAAGCAAAACAACCATGCATATGAAATAAAGAACTAAGGCAAAACATATTACTCTAGGCAGGGCCTTGAGTGGCCCAAGAACTTGGCATATGGAGGTAGACAGATCAGAAGTTCCCTACCAGCCTGGACCACATGAGACCTTATGTTCAAAACAATAAGAACATTTAAAAGTACAATTTTAATAGATTTCATATATATATATAATATACTTTCTGTGTTGTTTAATAATTACTATCTAAATATATTTTATATTTAAATATAGAAATGTTATACACACGTATGTGTAATAACAAAACTAGTGTATGACTGTAGATATGGCTCAGTACTAGCCTAATATGAACAAAGTCCTGAGTTTGTTTCCTAGCTTCTCAAAGCCAAAATTATACACAACAGAGGGGGAAAGTATCCTCAAACACCAGGCCAAAACAGCAAAAAGCAAGCCCAAACTTAACTAAATTAAGGGAACTCCGCAGAGGCCACCCTAAAGTTTTCAGGGAGCTGAGCAGGTGCAGCTGCGCGAGGATCGGAGGCTTGGCGGGGTGTTTGTGAAAGGAATCAAGTTCAGTTGGGTTCCCACGCGGGCATGTGCGGATGTGCTCCGAGGACGAGGCGCCGGGCGGAGCCTGGGCTGCAGAGCCGGCGCTCGGGGCGGGGATCGGGCGCGGCTCCGCGCTCGGGGCGGGGAGCTGGCCCAGCGTCCGGAGCTGCTCGGTCAGGCCCGAGCCAGACGGCGGGCCGGTCCCGCACCATGGGCCGGATGGTGGCTCTGAGTTTGCTGGGCATCGGGCTGGCGCTGCTGGGCGAGCGGTTCCTAGCGCTCAGGTAGGTGCTGCCGAGGGTCCCGGGTCGGGAGTCCCTAGGCTGGGACCGCCGAGCTGATTGGGGCGCTCGCGCGGCGGGTGGGAGGGGGTGAGAGGGGGGGAGGTAACTGGAGAGAGAGCTTGTTTAGTTCGGGGGGGGGGGGGGACCGGATGGAAGGAAGAACTTCGGATAGCTACCGGTGCTCCGTTTAACCGACCCAGTCCACTTCCACCAAGACCTAGACACTTTGGGAAAAAGTTTTCCAGCGCTTGCTGGTGCCGAGGTTCCTCTGCCTAGGCTGACAAGAGAGAGCTTTGCAAATTCCCCAAGGGCAAACCCAGTGCTTTAATTTGAAAACAAAACCATTACTCATGCGTGGACGCTCTAATTATACAGCTTCATTTTAGGTCACTGGTGCTGTTCTGCTCAGCCGGAACCCATCCCTCCCCAGCATTAATAGTTGGTGAAACTTCAGGGTTTCCGTCTTGGCGCTGGAGATCAAAGACGCTTGAGAGAGACAGCTACTGTTCTTACATCATTTCCTTATTTATTGACCAGAGTCCCAGAAGCAGAGCGAGCGATTGTTTGTTCTGGGTAGACATCATACTTTCAAGTTACCAATTCAAACTTTATAAACTTCTTGCAAAAGTGTTCCGGAACAGTAGTACTCAGCTCCTTATAGGGTTAAAGAGAAAAGACAGTCTTCTGTAGGCGTTCTGGGAGGCAACGTAGACTCAGATGAGGAAGGCGGGCAAGTCTGAAGGGTGTGCTTCACACTGGGCCTCTCTCTAATAGGCAAAAGGGAAGCGCCGGCACTCATTGGTTGTTTAGCAGCAAACTGCTATGAGTCTTGCATTGTACAAATAAGCCCGAAGGGCACAGCAACGGGGCCTGGATATTGGGATCTCCCGGAGTCTTGACGTCCAAGTAGCACCATGTGAAACATTCTAATTCAGTTGGTTCTGATAGGGCATCGGCCTTGGGTTTTGGGTGCTTTTCTAAATTTTAAATGAATTCTTGGTTTTGAGACGAAGTCTCACTGTGTATCCTCTGTTTTGAAGCTCAGTCTGGTCTCAAAACTCAGGATTCTTTGGTCTCCTGACTTCTGCTATTATAGGCACACGCCAGCATGACAGTCAGATTTCCTTCTCTTCTCTTCTCTTCTCTTCTCTTCTCTTCTCTTCTCTTCTCTTCTCTTCTCTTCTCTCCTCTCCTCTCCTCTCCTCTCCTCTCCTCCCCTCTCCTCCCCTCTCCTCTTCTTTCTTCCTTTTATCTTTTTTTTTTTTATTTTTAACGTTTATATCTTTGCTAATAATGTGCAGTGTAGCTCAGGGACAGAGCACTTGCCCAGAATGCACGAAGCTTGGGATTCTAGCCCCAGCACCACACTACAAAATCACAACACGAAGCACACCCCTCTCTTAGCAATCCTCTTGTACAGTATGCATTAAGCATTGAGAGATGCTGGACTAGGCATGGGGAAAGCACTTTGGGAATGATAAAGGAGACCCAGACTGCATCCCCAAGAATGAGAGTCAAATCAAAGTATAGCACATCTTGCAAGGCAATTCCAGTGTCCCATAGCTGCAGCTTCACTTAGAAGAAGGCCCTGTGAGAAGTGGACATGGTGGGAGCACTGCAACAGGGAGAAAGTCAGCCTTATGCCTGTGCCAGGGAATGGCAATGTGGCTTCATTGTCATGGCACGGAAATGCTTCTGCTCCTGTAGACTCTCCACACATTGGATGGGTCGGGCTAGCCTTTGTTTTTAATCGATAAATAATAAACACACATACTTATGGGCTAAGGTGTTATATATAACGAGATCTGCAGTGATTACCACAGCAGTCACCGTAAGCACTTGCTTTTTCTTTGAGATGAGAATGTTAAGCATTCTTTCTTCCTGGTTTGAAGCATACACTACTATTAGCTCACGTCACTGCACTGCCTGTCTTCTAATCAGACCATTCTGCCCTTTGGCCAGTCTCGCTGCCGCCAATGGCTCGGCCTTATCCTTGAGTAACTACTGTTCTTATTTTTTTTTCATTAGATATTTTCTTTATTTACATTTCAAATGTTATCCCCTTTCCTGGTTTCCCCTCCAAAACTCCTTATCTCCTCCCCTGCTCCCCAACCCACCCACTCCTAGTTCCTGGCCCTGGCATTCCTCTACACTGGGGCATAGAACCTTCACAGGACCAAGGGACTCTCTTCCCATTGATGACCAACTAGGCCATCCTCTGCTACATATGCAGCTAGAGTCATGAGTTCCACCATGTGTACTCTTTGGTTGGTGGTTTAGTGCCAGGGAGCTCTGGAGATACTGGTTAGTTCATATTGTTGTTCCTCCTATGGGGCAACTACTTTTATATTCAACTTCTATTCATATCTGTGAATTTTCCCATTTTTTCATTCTTGCTTCCTTCACTTCTTCCTTCCCTCCCCTCTCCTCTCCTCTCCTCTCCTCTCCTCCCCTCCCCTCCCCTCCCCTCCCCTCCCCTCCCCTCCCCTCCCCTCCCCTTCCCTTCCCTTCCCTTCCCTTCCCTTCCCTCTCTCCTTCATTCTTTCCTTCCTTCCTGGCTCTTTAAGACAGGGTCTCTCTTTGTCTATCCCAGACTGGCATCTGTGTCATGAAAATCTTCTCGTCTCAGTCTCCTGAGTATGAAAACCACATACATGCAACACCGTGCCTCTACAATCCCTTTCTCTCACTGTATCTGTTGTATAAGTCCCCCCACATTGTCGTTTCCCATTTATCTGTTGATGGGAGGGCGCTTAGGCTGTTCCTATTTGGGGCCTGTTATGTATCCTGAGCCTCCTGGGATGCGAGCATCTCTTCAGCACTGACTTCTCTCTCTTTGGATATATCTCCAGTCCTGGGATTGCTGGTCATATACGAGACTTACACTTTAACAAGTTGTAGGGCGTCTCCGTTTCTGTTTCACAACGTCACAGTACTTTCCACCCACAGAAAGTAAAGGATGCCTTTCTGAACAAGGTGTGTGGCTCAGTGGTTCAATGTCGAGTCCGTGGGAGCACGTGTTCAAGCTCCAGAGTAGAGATGAGCTCACTGCTGCTTTCTCTCTTTTTGGCAGTAGTCGTTGTAACTAGAGCAAGATTGTATCTCTTAGAACATTTTATTTGCATTTCCCTGATTATCAGGGATGTAGGTTATTTCTTCATAACCACAGTAGCCATCATTTATCTTTTTCCAAGAAGTCTCCACTCAGGGTGGTTGCTTATTTGGAAACTGGGTTGTTGGGTTTTTGTTTGTTTGCATTGCTCTGTTTGCTAATGGGTTAGGTGTGAGCTAATGCAGGTTTCTGACATGTCCTGGCTGTTAGCGATGGTATTGCAAGTGTGTCCTCCCATCCTGTGGCCATTTCTTAAATCTGCTGATCGCTTGCTTCGTTTGGCAGGCGCTGTGCAGTCTGGTGTTGTCCATTGGTGTTTTTTCCTGCACTCTTTAGGCTCTTGCAGTCAGGTGCTTCTGCGCAGCCCACTCAGCTTTCAGTAGTAAAAATGGGACGTGAAAATTCCTAGACTCCTTCAGTTATCACCGATGGTTGAACCATCATTGTTTCCACAAACTGAAATTTTCTCGATGAATAGTCAACTCTTCCCCCTTTCCTTATTCACATTAAGGTCCAAAGCTGAAGTCTCTTGGATTGACAGGTATAGTCACAAATTAAGAAAAAGTAAATATACCCATCAGGGATGCGACTGAGGAGATGGCTAGTAGAGGGCATGAGATGCAAGGATGAGGACCTGAATGTGAACCCAAAGGACGCATGCAAAAATCCTACATGGCCATGTGGGCCTGTAAGGCCAGACTGTCCCTAGGCAGTACAATGGAGAGCAATAGAGGAAGGTACCCAGTGTCCTCATAGGATTTCTGTATGTATATATGAGTATATATATCCACACACCCACAACACATAGACCCACACACATGCACACACACACACACACACACACACACACACACGCACACACATGGACACATGGATACACATATACACGTCCATGTACATGCATGGACAGGCAAATATACACACACATGCACACACTGAATGCAGAGGTGCGGAGGGTAAGTAATTTACAACTTGGTGCAAGCTTTCTTTATAAAGCTCTGGCTAAGATAAACTTCGATGAGCAGTGATTTTAGAGCTAGTGACTTGGTGACTTCATTGGCAAGCTGAAACTCCGAATAGAGTGATGCAAGAATGTAGGGTGAAATGTTATATAGTTTGATTGTCCCACCCCCACCTCCCAAAAAACAATCAGGTTTTTCCAGTTAAGTTGGAATTTCAGATTAACAGAGAATCATTGTGTGTGTGTCTTCTATGTGTGTTTGTACATGTATGCATTTATATGTGTCCATGAGTGTGTATGTTCCCATGGAGGCCAGAGGTGAACATTGAGTGTCTTCCTCAATTGTTTTCTACATTATGTTTAAAAACAGGGTCTCTCATTGAGCCAGGAGCTCGCTGATTCAGCTACACTGGCTCACCAGCAGACTCCATGGACCCTCCTGTCTCTACCTTCCCCGTACAGGGTTTCAGACCTGGTCCTCTGCATCCAACTTTCACACAAGTGCTGAGGGTGAAACTCGAGTCCCCGTGACTGTGCAGGAAGCACTTTATCCACTGAGCTATCTCGGCCGCCCACGTCATTCTTTAGCACAATGTACATATAACACATTTTAGAAAAAGCATGCAGTTTGAGACACCATTTCACTAAAGGTAGATTTAGCTGAGCACTCTATATTGCATATGGTGACCATGTATGTGACTGGAGCATAGCCTGACTCTCCTGCCTGCAGTGTGGTGACATTCTCTCAGACTCGCAGGGTCTACTTCAAAAATCAACAGGCTCTGAGATCCCTGCAGGAAAGGATTTCAGAGCAAGGAGAAGGCCCTGGGCTATGCACTCTTTTTGCTTTAACCAGTCCCTTCTCTCTGTTCAGCTATTAAAGATGAGATGTTGGCTGTCAAGCGGTTTCTCTCTCCCAGGATGCCCACTTAAATTTTGACTTGAGTTTTAGCTAAACAGTGGATACACTTTCATTAAGTTTGTCCCCGATGGATAAATGTCATTGAAGTTGTCGTTTATCCCACTGAGCTGTAGCTGGCTGTTTCCCCCGGGAAGATGCTGCTCTGTAGCCACCCTTTCTGCCCCTCCCTTCTTGAGCAACAGAGGGGAAAGTAGAAGTAGGCCAGCACTCCCAAGCTAGTTGCTGTCTGTTGCAAAGACAGACTTGGACAAGTCATGAGATTTGAGTACACTAGAGGAAAAAGAGTGTGGGCAGGAACCCCGAGACACAAGTCTCAACAATTTGCTTGAAGCTTGTCACCTTCAGAACTTTAATATATTTTATTGTTGTAATTTGTGTGTGTGTGTTGTGTGTGTGTGTGTGTGTACACGTATGTGTGAATGTGCTCAGAGGACAGTCAATTTCTAGGAGTCAGTTCTCTCTACCTAACTCCAGTTCTAGAAATAAGACTCAGATCATTGAGATGGAGTGGCGAGTACTCCTGAACACTGAGCCATCTCAGCAGCTGATGCCTGATACCCTTTCCCACAGTTCTAACGGTAAGTGGTAGAGTTTTCTACAGACCACGTCAGAAGGGGCAGCCTCTTTAGCTATGCTTTGGCTACCCACCACACCCTCCCAGCATTTCTTGTGAGACTACGATGTGCTGATCACATTGTTCAAAGTATAGTGCTTCTCAGCCTATGGAGATGGCTCAGTCAGTAAAGTGGCCACAGGGCAAGCGTGAGGACGTAAGTTCAGATCCCCAGCATCCACATAAAAGCTACCCACAGGAGTGTGTGCCTATAAACCCAGCATGCACTCCTCAGTAAGGAGTAAGGAATAGGCAGAGGCAAATCCGTGAAGCTCATTGGCCAGCCTGTTTAACCCATTAGTGAGTTCCAAGTTTAGTGGAAGATCCTTTTTCAAGAAATTATGTTGCCAGCTACTGATGTAGACAACTGAGGTTGACCTCTGGCCTCTATATCTGCATGTACACATGCAAATACACATATCCTCACACGCACAAACAACATATACACATACATATACATTAAATAAGTATAGAACATGTTTATACTAAGCAATAAACAAATAAACCTTGAAAGAAAAAAGTACAGGATCTCATGTAGCCCAGGCTGGCCTCAAATTCCGTTTGTATTCTTAAGATTACAAACTTTTACAGCCAAACCCAGTTTATGTGGAGTTAGAGTGAAGTCAGGGTTTTGTGTGCACTTAGGCAAGCCCTCCACCAGCTGATCTATAGCCTCAACCCCAAAGGTCCATTTATTGACAGTTGACTAGAATGCTCTTTGAGTTTTTCTGTCTTTCACTGACTTCTTAGAGAAATAGCTTCCTTTCTCTAATTCACATGTGAGTTATTGACTTCTGGAGTGATTTAGCTGCGAGCCCACTGGGGAACTCCTTACCGCTGCGGCTGCACTCTAGGCCAGCTCTTTAGTTTTTAGTACACTATGGCCCAGTTCCCACACAGCTTCCTGGCTTCTCTGTGGTTGAGCAAAATTCCCCAGGTTTGCATGCCTAAGCACATTTCAGTTACCCAGTGTAAGCATTACAGGGGCTGTAGGGGCCAATTCCAAAGGGCTTTCTAAGCCTGTGTATAGAAGATAAAGGCCCCCTTTTATATACATGTGTACGCTGAAGATAAAGAGCTGTCACCTTTCTTTTAAACTCCTGGGCAGTGAGATCTAGGGAAGGCTGGCTGGTGTTTTCAGGGGTTTTCAGGGTTCCCCTTATCCAGCAGGTTGCACCATTGTGTTGCATGTCTAAACTGCTACCTGTCACCAGGTAAAATGACAGCTAACAGCTCTCTGTCTGGATTCACTCTGGGTGGGGACTGCTGTCTCCAGAATAAAAAAGAGATTGGTTTCCAATTAATGACTGTCAGTTAAGAGTCTATGATTTGTAGCCAGATAGCTCAAAGCATTTGAAAACTCTGTTTACCCTATGCCCTTGACTAGAAACTTTGATTTTCTGTGTTGAGAGAAACACATGGGAAACAAGCAACTATATTATTTGGATACTTGTGTGATTTAACCATTCCCTCTTGACTTCATGTCTTCATCTTTCTCTTTCTCAAGCCTGCAGAATGGCTGCTGATGGGCCAAGCACTGTGCATGTGTTTCAGTTGTGGAAGAGGAAGGAGGTGACAGCTGACTCTCCTTTGGGGGGCTTTCCCTATTAGGAACACAAGTTTTTCAAAACTTAATTCCTATGAGTATACCTCAATGCAAAAAAGTCAGGGGTTCTCCCACTTCCACAGTGGGAAGACAATGAAAGAAGGGTGAACAGTGGAGATGATGCTGTTTCTAGGGGAGCCATTGCATCTGGGGTCTACAGGCAGGGGCAGCGAGTCCTTCCAGGGCAAATGGCTAGCAGTTAACTCCTGGCATATTGAGCCTCAGGGGATTTTTAAAAAATCTCCTTTTCATTTTATAATGAAGAAGAGCCAGGTGAAAATTATTTGATTAACTAAAGGTTACACTCGGTTTTCGGTAACAGAACTCTACAGTTTTAATAGTAGGTAGACTGTATCTCTAAAGATAGCCCAGTAAAACTAACCTAGCAGATAGCCCTCCTTAGTAACCCAAGTTCACTCTGAAACAAATGGCTCACAGATGCAGCTGAACCTCTTCTCTGAAACAGATTGCATTTAATCACATAGTTCGTCGACTTAATGGTCGTCCAGCTGTTACCATCCCTAGTTTTGTACAGTATAGCCGGCTTCATAAGCAGCTTGTGTAAAATCAGCCTCCAGACCAACACAGGATGCTTACCAGAACTCATGGTCCAGAGGTATCTGCACATTTCTGGAGCCACACAATGTTAGTGGAATCGGGACGTTTTCTAGGTTGATCCTTACTGCATCCATGAGAAACACTGAGGCCAGCAGAGAGCCACTAACCTGCCGGAGGTCATGGCTGTGCTACTGATAACCCAAGAACCCAGGTTTCTTCACTCCTCTAGGAGAAGAGTACCAGGAGACGAGTTAAGACTGCCAAACAGTTACAAGGAAACTTGCTCCTATCTCTCTGAGCTGGTTTTATTGTGCATAGGACAGGTTTGATGGTACCCAGTTCATGAGGTTAGTTGAGGAATTGAGTAAGTTCTCTGAGATTATCAGATTAAACTGTAGTCAACTTAGCCCTGTGCCAAATAGATATTTTTGCTATTATAGTAGTGTATGGATAATGTATAGAGTAATATTTAAATAATACTACATATTACTATTATCGATATTTTTATTACTATAGTATTATATAGGTAATATATATAGTAATACTTAAATAATACTATATATTACCATTATAGATATTTTTACTATTTTTTCCCTTATTCACTGTAACCACTGACATCATTTGTATTCGTACTGTTTTTGCTACAGCTGCTTCAATTATTTATGCTTCTTACTGTAATTTGCCTCCTAAATTGCTCTAGGGACATGTGGGAGTAAGATTTATTATATTCTATTACATTTGTTTTAAAACTTTCATTTATTCAATGTATTTTTACTGCATCTGTACTCACATACTGTTTATTTTCTTTATGGCTACATTTCAAGTAATGTAATATTTGATTTTATTATTTTTATTTTGACACTAGAAAGATGGCTCAGAGGCTACAGCGCTTACACTACAAGCTTGACACAGTGAATTCTAGCCTCAGAACCCATGTGAAGGGTGGAAGGAGAGAACTAACCCCACAATACTGTCCTCTGACCCCACACACATATTCTGAGACCTGCTGTCACCCGATCAACACACACGTTATCCACACATACAATAATAATAACTTTTAAGATCTTATTTGTAAATTTTACATATGCTATGAACAGCTACAATGTGTACTTGATATGGACCCATAGGTGCTGAGTTATCTAGGCCCAGCCATCTTTCTATTTGGTTAAGCCTGTAGGGTTTCTCTTTCTCTAGGTCTGGAAGGCAGAGACTGGAACAGAGAGGTGCACACACCAAACTCTTGTCTTGACTCTTAACTGTACAGGCTGTGGGAACCACTGTTGGCCGTGTAACATTCCATGCAGCCCGATTGTCAGGGAACACATACACAAACAGTTTTCTTTTGCTTTCCAACAGAAGTCGACTTAAAGCCTCCAGAGAAGTAGAATCTGTAGACCTTCCAAACTGCCACCTCATTAAAGGAATCGGTATGTATGGGAAGATGCTGACCATCCCTTTTGACCTCAAACTTCCTGTATTTCTTCTTGTTAGGCTGATTAGTTGTGCATATGTTTATTGATATATATATATAATTTACCTTAGGAACCTCTGAGTTGTGTTTGTATAGTTGAAACTTTACATGGTCCCGGCAGTCTGTGTTCCCAGCAATGAGAATTTGGAAGGAAGGTATGCTCTGCATAAGCAGGAACACTATTGATTTTGTTGTCCATCTTGCCACCAACATCTGGTTTTATCCCTGATGTATAATTGATCCTTACTTCAATTTATTGGAAACAACAACAGCTCTAGTGTATTAGTCACTCTTCTGATGCTGTGAGACACACCATGACCAAGGCAATCTATAAGAGACATCGTTAAACTGGGGCTTGCTCATAGTTTCAGGGAGTTAGTCCGTGCATCTGGACTAAGAGCGCAGAAGCAGACAGACAGACGTGCCACTGCAGCTGTAACTGAGGTCTCACATCTGACCCACAGTTTTCAAGCAGAAAGACTAGGCCTGCTTTTGAAATTTCAAAGCCCACCCCTTCCAGTGACCCACCTCATTCAACAAAGCCGTATCTCCTAGTCTTTCCCAGCTGGTTTTTCTAACTGCCGGCCAAGCATTCAAACATACAAGCTTATGGAAGCCATTCTCTTTCAAAACCCCAGAAGCAGCAACAACAAATTCTTCTTATTTAATTTTCTCAGCTGTGAACACAAAAGGGAGAGCAAATAACCAGGGTGGGCCCTGACCTCTTGACTCTATGCAGAATACACCAAGGTGTCGAGTCTTAGCTGCAGCATATCTTCCAGGACTTTTGTTTATTTTTGCTAACATTTAAAACATCTGTGCGACATGAACACTAAGGGGAAGATAAAATTTCTACATGTCATTCTGTAGATTTGATTCAGGAGGCTGCTAGAACGGTTGTTATAAGATGGAGTGTAACCTACTGTGAGCTCTGCGGCCTGAAGTGTTTAGTTGCCCAGCTGAACTCTTTAGTAGACCAAATCAAGATGGCTTAAGTTTCCATCTCGAATTTTTTTCATTCCCTGTAGTTAATTCTGTGTGTACTAGTCTTAGACGTAAGAATACATGTTAACACAAGTTGACACGAGGAATTTCCCATGTGGCTTGTTTTCCAAAGTACTGAGAACAAAACCCTGAGCTTCCCCCTAGGCCTGGTAACTCAGCAAGTCTTGTGAATGGAAATATAGTGCCCAGTCACATTCTGCTGTAAAAGGTAAATAAAGATGTAATAAAAAAATAAATAAAAGAGCAGCTTTTGTCTGCACAGACTCCGAGGGCCTCCCCACCCTGTCTCTACAGTTTCCTTCAGGGCAGAGTCCCTGTCTTGTTGTTTTTTACCTTTGCCATTTACCAAAGTCCCCAAGACTTAGTAGGTTCTTAGTAATTACAGTTAGCTTATCAATGGGTGACAGAAATGCTGGTTTTCTTGAAGGCAGCTAGCTCATGGTGTAACTAGAGATAGACAGATACCAGAGCACCCTGTTTCCCATTCTGTTTCTACTACACATGAACATGGCCAAAGCTCGGTCTACTTATTAGTTACTGATACTGTTGACTTTGTAATTGGAGTGAAGGTTTTTAAACTTTAAAACTCTTGAACTCTTTCCTTAGAATACTTTAAGAGATGTAACATGGAAGTAAGTAACGTTATGTTCTTTTCAGCCTTTATAAGACAGCATTTGGTCATGGGTAAGACTACTGGATTTTTTTAAAGCAAATTAAAATCTATATTACACAGAGGTGTCCTGTTTCTTATAGCTAGTAACACTGTTAAATACATTTTGAATATTTCCAGTTTCACTTATTACTATGCTTTGGCCACTTATATCCAAGTAATTACCTTCCCTTTTTAAAAATACTTTTTAACATTATTGTCTATGATAAGTTCATATGAATATTATATGTTCAATGTAATCTACAGTGGTAAATAACACAATCTTCACCAAACTTCATTCTTTCACAGAAATAACTCTAGGGATAACCCTGTTTCCTTTCCTCTGATATCCTTAGTGAATACTCAGGCATATACATACTTGGCTGTTGTCACAAATGGCATTTGAATGAGCTCTTGTTCTTCCTGCTGTATTATCTCTATTCCTGAATGGTGTGAGCAGCTCTATGTATTGACACATGTATATCTGTCTCTTAGGTCTCTCTCTCTCTCTCTCTCTCTCTCTCTCTCTCTCTTTCTCTCTCTGGGTGTGTGTATGTGTGTGTCTGTGGGTGTGTGTATACACAGTCACAAGTACATGTGTTCAAAGCTGCATATATGTGCAGGGGCATGTTGGGGGAGCATTCATGTGTATAGATGTGGGTGCTGTAGGACAACCCTAGCTAGTGTCCTTAGCTGCTGGCCACTTTGATTTTCTTCACTTTGTTTTGAGTCAGTTTTCTCTCATTTACCTAGCCAGGATCGAGCTCCTGTCTTTATGTTTGCAAGGCAAGCACTTTTTCAGCTGAGCTATCACCTTAGTCCTACCTCAGGGTTTCTTTTCTTGATGTTGTTTTGTTTATTTGTTATTTGTCTCCCAATGTAGCCCTGACTAGCCTGGAACTCACTGTATAAACCAGGCTGGCCTCAAACTGCTTGTTGTTTTTAATGTTTTTACTTTCAATGATTTATTTACTAAGTCTCTTTTAAATGTACACTTGACATCTTGGAAGGCTTTTTTATTTCTTTAATTTTTTAAAAATTTACGTGTATAAAATGCAGAATTTATTGTTTTAACCATCTGAAGTGTAAAATCTAGTAATGAGTGGGAGAGGGAGGAAGGAAACTGCAGTTGGAATCTTTTAAGAATTATGTGTATAAAATGCAGAATTTATAATTTGAACCATCTGAAGTGTAAAATTAAGTAATGAGTGGTGATGGGAAGAGGGTCACAGAAAACTGCAGTTGGGATGTGATATCTGAGAGGAAAATAAACAAAAAGGAAAAAGTCTATTTCATTATTAGTGACGACTTATTTTGTATGCCAGGCTAAGCTGGAACTCACTGTAATTCAGGCTGACCTTGACTCATAGCAATCATAATGTTTTTGCCTCAAAAATGCTGCTATTACAAGGATGTGTGAGCATTTTCTGTAGTCTATTGTAGAACATGCCACATTTGTTTACACACTGAGTTGCTAATTATAATCCCTTACCTTATAATTTCCTGTTCAGATTACAGAGTATTTCCCAAAGGAATCTCATCTTGGTCATATTAATTTAGGAAAGGAGTTCCACAGACTATCTCAGAAGTAAAAAAGGGCCTGGGGTATTTATTTTGATTTCAAAATGAAGGAATAACTGATGTCAAAGAGCACCCTGTGTTGTCAGGATATAGAAAAGGGCTTCTTCGATTTTACAATTTTCATCAGATTGCCCCAAATATCTCAAAATAAATAATGGTAGGAGTAAAACCTCGTGAAACACGCAGCCATGAGGGAGGTCTTTATTTGAGAGGGATGTATGTTTGGTTTATTTGTTCATTTGAGGATAAAGGAGAAAAAGAAGAAAAAAGGTGAAGACAAAAGAGTAATGGAAAGCAAAAGAGATGGAAATAGGGAAGAAGAGCAAATAAAACAAAGATCAAACAAAAAAACAAAGTGAGAAAATGAATAACTGGTCAACCTTCCAAACTACCCACAAGGGGAAGTGCGCATAAGATTTCCATTGCACTCTTTTTACGTCAGAGGTGTTACAGAGTTACCTCAGCATACAAAGGTATGCCACAGTCTTAAACGTGTCCAGGAAGCTAATTAATACTTTTAACAGAAAAAGTGCAGTGCAGCACTTTGCTAAATACTATCTATTTTTAAATACTTGGGCTAAAGCTGACTACCTATAGTTTGTTTTAAAAACACATTAATTTTTTAAAGACTTATATATTTCATTTATATGAGTACACCGTAGCTATCCTCAGACACACCAGAAGAGGGCATCGGATCCCATTACAGATGGTTGTGAGCCACCATGTAGTTGCTGGGAACTGAACTCAGGGTCTCTGGAAGAGCAGTCAGTGCTCTTAACCACTGAGCCATCTCTCCAGCCCACATTAATTTTTAATATGCTATATGTAAGTAGCAAAGCTTAATTATGAAGCACACAAACTTACAGTAATAGAACTGACTTTCTCCTGTTTGGTCATAGTATATAAGGACCATAAAACAAATCTTTGTTCGCCAACTGTATCAAGCATATAAATTTCAGATTATTTTTCTTTCTTAATTTTTTGAATGGTAACTGTTTATGCTTCTTTGCCTGCAATACTATAATTTATACATATATGTAGTCTGTAATGATTAAATCAAATGAATCCGATTTTCATCTCCTCATATACACTCATTCACTAACTACTACATATTGAATATCTTCAAATTTTGCCCTTTTTGTGATTTTAAAGGACCTGCTTAGTGGGTATAGACTGAACTTACTCCATTGTACTGTAGAACATCAGAACGACTTTGGGTATGGATTATTCAGCCTGTTAGTCCCTGTCCCTGACCTTCCTAGCGTACAGTGACCTCTGTTAAAGTCTCTATTTCTGTATGACAAACATTTAGTTTTTTAGATTCCACAACTGAATAAGAACAGGTTACTACCATCAACTAAGAACAGGTTACCATATATGCTTCTGAGCCTAGATGGTCTGGCCACACAATACTCTTCAGTTCTAGCCATGTTACTACAAATGAGAGGATATTGTCCTTTGCATGTTTGTTTTTGTAGTATAGAAGGTTTTTTGTTTTTTTGTTTTTTTTGTTTTTTTGTTTTTTGTTTTTTTTGGAGATATTTTCATGGAGTAGCCCCAGTTGGCTTAGAGTTGTTGTTTTTTTGTTTGTTTGTTTACCTCAACATGGCCTCAAACTTACGGTCTTCGTACCTCAACCACTTGAGTGCTGTGAATATAAGTATGTGATCCCACAGTTGACAAGATTTCACACTTTCGTAGCAGAATAATATTCTAATATAACTACAAATGGGGGCTAACAATTTTTTTTTATGCCTAGTCAAACATGGGTGGACATCTTGATTGATTCTACATCTTAGTAGCTGTAAATGGTCCTTCAATAAGCATACCCATACAGATAGGTCTTTATTTAGTGACTTTATTTCCTTGGAGTGATTGCTAGATCACAGTTAGTTTGTTTCAGTTTTTATGAACACTGTAACTACACTCTTATCCACAGTGGCTGTAGTATTTATACTCAACATACACACACACACACACACACACACACACACACACACAGAGAGAGAGAGAGAGAGAGAGAGAGAGAGAGAGAGAGAGAGAGGGAGAGAGAGAAAGAGAGAGAGAGAGACAGAGACAGAGACAGAGGGAGAAGGGGGAGAGGGAGAGGGAGCAGGAGCAGGGGATTTGCAAACTTTTCAGTTGGGTTTTGAATTTTGGTGTTTGGTATGGTTTTGCTGTTGGATTTTCTGAGTTCTTTATGCATTTTGCATACTAACCCCTTGTCAGATGAACGGTCGATTGCACAGGTTCTCCTGTTCTTTGGGTATACTCTTTACTCTGCTGATGGATCTCTTAGACCAATCAGTGGTCATCATTGCTCTTGTATGTCTCTGTGCAGATCCTTAACAGAAAAACTGTTGTCTTTAGGAAATGTGTCAATTTTTAGTAATCATTAATGAACTACCATCAAGTTGACAAGACTGTTAATGCCACCTGTTTATAACCACATAAGTCCAAACAGCAAAAGTTCACTTCAACAAAAGCAAATTATCTGGCTTACTAAAGAGTTTCCCTGCAGATCTCCTGCTGGTCCCTTATCTTTTATGTCTATTTCTCGTGAGTTCTGTCCCCTTTCCTGCATTGCTGTTGTAATAGTTTCCTAGCTCCTTCTCTCTCTCCTGGGTTCTCATGGTACTCCTTCTCCTTACTGTCCTCCAGACATTTAAGAGGAGCGCCTAGACTAAGGTCCAAAAGCCAGGCTGACTGTATTTTTGTTTTATTTTTAACAAAGCAAGTTCCAGAAGTGAGGGTTTGGTAGAGTCACATATAATCCAGCAGCTCACTTTATGCTGCCTCCTGGCAGGAAAATGCAAAGGAACCTCAGAACTGGTCTTGCCAGCACCAAGAGACATCTATGAAGGGTGTGAGGCAAGAGTGGGAGGCTGGGTCACTGGACTCTTCGGTTACTTTTGCTATTGAGTTAATAATTGTCACATTATCCAACAGCCCTGGGCTCCGTGAAGACCACCTTCTGTGAGTTTCAGTCTCACAGAAGACAATAGGGCACAATCAGACACATTACTGGACAAACTGCCAAACATGTTCCTGTTACAGCTCACTGGGACGGAGCGTGCCTCTGAGGAAAACAAGGCCCGTAGCATTTGTATTCTGAGCAGGCGTCTGTCTGTGTTTCTGACCTTTATGTGGTGATGTGTGTGAGCTGCTGTCTGGAATTGGAGAGAAGGAGGAAGTCTGTCACCTGTGCCCCCTCTCCTGAAGTGTTTAATGCCTCTGAGGCTCTTCAGCAGCCAACAGAGCGGAGAAGATGAGCGATCAGAAGCACATTTGGGATACATTTTTAGATCTATTACAATTGTGCTTTTTCTCATTCTCATTTGCTTTTGCCCTGTGGTTAGAACACAGCATATGAATGTTTGTTGAGTGCCATGCTCATGACCTGTAATGGTTAATAAAACTTGTGGATATAAATATTGACAGTATCTGCCTATCAAATGGTCTTTGACTACAAGGAATACGGGTGCTGGACCAACATCCCCATGCACACGAAATCACCTTTTTATGATAGGCACAGAGGTAAGGATGAACTATTTGGGGAAACTTTAGTAGTTGTGCACTTGACAATAAGCTCTGCAAGAGTAGAGACTCCTTCCTGCTAGTGCTCTGTCTTCCTTCCCACAACTCTCTCTCTCTCTCTCTCTCTCTCTCTCTCTCTCTCTCTCTCACACACACACACACACACACACACACACACACACACTGCATTGCTACCTCTATCATTATTGGAAATGTACTCGGTAACATTTTAAGAATTTTAGATGTATATCTATCATATATCATATTATAATGTCTTTCTGGCTTAAGGAGTAGCAGGCATTTACCCCATAGCATACAAGATGCATCTTCTGTGGAGAAGAAAGATAGTTTACAACTTACTGCATTTGTAAACTCTTCTTTGTCTATATTATAGACAAGCTTTTACATACTGACAGTTTAGTACAATACCCGTATCTATGTAACAAAATGCGAAGAACTGGTTAGGTTAAACTTAGCTTAAGAATCAAAACAATTTAATTTTCTAGAGTTATAGCCTAAGACAAAGCTTTCAATTTCTCAGTTGCTTTTCTCCAATGCTGCCCTCCTCCCTCTCCCTTTTCCCCCTCCTTTCCTCTCTCTCTCTCTCCCTCCCCTCCCCCTCACTCTATTACTCTTTCCTGAGTTAGTTTTGGATTTAGAGCTTCTCCATCTACGATACAATCTACCCATGTAAAAAAGACACTGGCAAGTTCCAAACCATGAGAAACATATTTGTATTCTTTTTTATTTCTTTTTATGGCACATAAGAATCGAAGGCCCAAAGATTTCATATAACCTGTAAATTATTTTTCAGTGTAGTATCTTTTGTTTTTTTCCTGGGTTATGGGTTAGAGAAGTGAATCAAAATTTCAGAAAGAAGCAGGGTGGGGTGGTATAGGCCTGTAATCCTGAAACTTGGGAGGCAGAGGCAGATGCAGATGCAGATGCAGATGCAGAAGCTATCGTAAGTTCAAGGCCACCTTGGTCTATTTTGAGAATTTCAGACTAACCTGAGCTAAAGAAGAGGTTTCTTTAGATCTTTCTATTATGTGACAGTCTGGCAGAGGGTCAGGTGATCAATCAGGTGACTGCTTTTCTCGTTGTCATTCAGGGACAAAGGTTGAATGAAGTAATAAAACTGTCTCCAACATATTGCTTCCATTTTTGTCCAAGACTACAACCTTGTTTGCTGCCATTTCACTGCAGGATAGAGTAAGAAAAGAATGTACATAGATTTTTTAAATTGTATTTTGCCCAGTAACTGTGTTTATTTTTTATCCTAATGTCCTATTGACCTGGGCTTATACATGTGGTCATCAGTGCTAGCAAGAAGCCAGTAAGCCGTGGCAGCCGTGTTGCCAGGTGTCTGTTGCTAAGAAGGAACCAGGAAAGTATGGAACCATGAAACCACTGGGCTTCTCTCACACAGACGGTCGACAGCTGCTGAAATAACAAGAAACAAAGAAGTGTGAAACCAAGAAACATCTGGCCTTCTCTGAGACAGACAATTGCTGAAGCAAGAAGGGTTAAAAGCAGATGTGCTAAGTGAGAATTCCCAGAGAGAGGTTTTTAAAGGAGGTTTTAAAAATAGAGTTCAATATTTGAAGTGATAATGATTTTAGTAAACAAAAAACATTTGGGAGAAAAACCTCAAATTTGGAATTGCCCGTGACTGAATTTACAAAGTGAAATTTATCTGTCCTTCATTCATGTTGATTTCTCATTGTGTGGAAGTAAGAGGACAGCTCTGGAGAGTGGACCCTGTAGATCCCAGGACTCAGGCTCAGATAGTTCGGCTGTACGACAAGCTCTACCCACTGAGCTACCTAGTTGCTTAAGTGTGGTGTTTTTAGAGAGAAACCACATTTCTCTAATGGAAAGTTCACCAAATAATGGGCTGATAACTTTTAGGTCAGACCAAAAGACTCCAATTCCCAGCAGGAGAGTGATTGATTGGTTAATTGATTCATTGATTGATTTCCAATTTGCTTAACCTTTCAAAGACCCCCCTTTTTTATATATAAAGTATGGGAAAATAATTCAGCTTCTCAGTGTTCTAAAATTATGTGAGATTATGAAAATTGCTTACAAATAGCTCATAGTTTGCATACATTGAATTACATCAGCAGCTATCTCCACTGATATTGCTACAAGGGAGGAAGCTTTTCCCTGCAGAAATCATCACTGACGTGGTGATGTGAGATGGTCAAAACCTGCTGTGAGATTAGCTCTAGACACAAACATGGGCAAGTAGATTCCGAAAATGTCCCACAGTGTGCAAGACATGAGTATCAATTTACTCGCTAAAACTGGGCCACAGGATAAACAGAAAGAAGGTTCAATGTGGCTGAAATGAGGTGTCGTTTGGAGTGGTCTCCTTAGTTATTCATGCACTACTGTTATTTGTGAGAAATTGCCTCGTTATCTTATGAGGTATTGATTCGTTTACTTATGCATGCATTTAGTGTTAGGTTTGGTGCCTGAGCACAGGCCCACTCAGCCAGGCATGAATCCTCTCACAAAGTGATACCAGGAGCCTGTAGAAAATGTGAAAGGCACAAAGGGTAAATTAGAAAACGAGTCACTCATCATTTTCCCACTCAAGACACAGGGGTGATGTTATTGTCACAATTTTTTATGTGTATGAATTTGTACATATTGAAGTTACATTTTCTGAAATGATTTTCAGGGGGAAAATGTTAATTAATTGACTTCCTACTACGCAGATGCAGAAAAAAATACCCACACTAGAATTGTGTCTGTGTGTGTGTGTGTCCCTGTGTCTGTGTGTATCTGCCTGTCTGAATGAACCTGAGTATAGACCACCTGTGGCCAATGATAACTAACTTCTAAACTCCTAAACTTATTTAAATATTGTGAGTCTTTCTTTTTGTTCAGTTCAAGCATGGACATCAAAGCTGACATTAATAACATAGCATCCAAAGCCACAGATTGAACATACAAAGATGTCTGGTGATTCTTAGACATTTGGGGTTTATCACAGACCCTTACATGATCTTCTATAAACCAAGGACTCTTGTCACAGAAAGATCTCATCTGCCTCTGTACAAGCCATTTTTCAGTGCACAGAACATCGGCAGGTTCACTGGATCTTGAAGCCTATCTGTAGCCCTTCAGAAACCCAGCTAGGGTCCCTTCCCACCTCTAGAACATGCTTAAGTGTCTTTGTATAAGCCTTCATTCTGAAGACCAGGCAGAAGGGTCACTGTTATAATCTAAACTTTCTTATGTTCTTAATTATGTTTTGCTTTTGTGTTCTATAACAGAGTAAAGAATACTGGGGTGGGGGGAAGGTTTGCACCCGTGGGTAGAGTTATAAATCAAGACCAGATGGTGACATAAATGTTGTTTTTATTTTGACAGCATAGAAATATTCTTAGCTATGACCTTTGGAGTGGTCTTAAGGAGGAAGATTGAATCTTGTGGACTGAAAGAATGTGCAATGATTTAGCTTAATGTGAGCCATTTTTATCCTTTTCTTGTGTTTGGATCTCTATTATCTGTCTGAAATGTGTACAGTGAGGCCATGGGGAAGGTCTTCTGTCTAATTATTTGCTATGCTGTGTGGAAGGTACCTCAGACAGTCAATATCAATCAATAGTAATTGTAACCTGGCTCAGAGACTGGAGTCAGAAGCTATAGGTCTATGGTACTTTTCATTAATTTTCTTTTGCTAGTTTTTCTATAATTTTAAGATTAATTTAGAAGCTGTGTTTGCTTATGAGAACAAATAGCCACTGTTTCTTTTCTTTTGCTTTTTTTTTTTGAGAGAGAAAGAGAGAGAGAATGTAATCCCAGGTGTTTTCTCTCTGTTAATGAGAAAAATGTCTTTTTGCTTCAGATTGAATGAGCAGAGCGGGGGGACGGGAGATTTGCATGGCTAAATGACTGTGGGCCCTTCCTTGTGGAAGTAATATTCCCCTGCTGTCAATTACTTCTATCGAGACATCTGGATGTTTATCCTAGAAGTGTGCAGATGTCAACTTGTTCTGTATCGCACTTGGAAATGTGGTGATAACTTGACTTTGATTTGAGTAAACATGAAATATCTAGCATTTAAAGTCAGAAGTTCACTGTAGGAAAGAGTTTAGACTGACGTTTATTAAAAACAATGGTGCCTTGGAAAGGAAATTGGAGCCCTCCCTAAAGAAATAGACACTCAGATAAAGTAAACAAAGCTATAGTTACACTTTCTTAAACCAATAGCACAGTTTGATAATGCTATTTATCTACTCCTTCAACTTGCAGAAACTGGAGCTGAGGACATTGACATTCTTCCCAATGGCCTGGCTTTCTTTAGCGTGGTGAGTACCATTTTCTTGTCCCATGTGCAGTGAGGGACAGACAGGGCCATTAATTTAAACCCATAGAATAGAAACAGATTTTAAATTCCTCATCTCTCAAAGTAAATTCTGAGAAAAAGACGAGTCAGGCTATGTAGGGAAAAGTCCTTAATTTTTTCTGAGTGTAGGTAGAGGTGAAAGTCTTTGCTTGCTAATCAAATGTCTCTTGTCTCCCAGTTGCATAGCGCTAGAATGTTCCAGTTCAAATTGGTTTTTTTATCGTGTTATTTCAAAAGGTATCTGAGGCTTGAAGAGATGGCTCCCTTGGTATGGTGTTCCTTAAGCAAGCATGAGGACCCGAGTTTCTATCCCCTGACCCCAGGTCTAAAAGCAAAAACAAAAAAGAATACAGCAGTGGGTGCTGTGTAATCACAGCATTGGAAGGGATCAGGGGCCAGAGAACCCAAGTTCACGGAAAGACCCTTGCTCATAATTAAAGTAAAGCGGGGAGATTTGCAAAAGTGGCTCAGCAGGTAAAGGCTCTTACTTCCAAGCCTGACGGAAGGTGAGTGTAATGGAACCCAGGTAATGAAAAGAGAAAAAGTGACTTCCACAAATTGTCCTCTTACCTCCGCCTGTGTTGATGGACACACCACACACACACACACACACACACACACACACACACAGAGGCATCACTGTGGGTATAGACACTACCAGTATGCTATTTTCAATGTAGCATCTATTCTTTCCACTATGATTTACTTTGAGCACTTCAATTCTGTATTCATATATTCCTATATGCCAGGTTCCCCAAACTGTGGCCCTAGCTTCTTCCCCACAGTAGCTCATCATAAGAGAAAACTTTGCAACTACGATTATTCATATGCTTCTCTTTTGTTGAAGAATTCCTATATGTTGATGAATAATTGACCTTCTGAGTATCTGATAGAGAGTCTTTCAGACTCATTGTCTGTGTGCCTTGGACACACAGAGTGTATAGATGAACGGCAATTGAGTGCTTCTGACCCCATGTTCCTGGCTTGAGCAGAAGTCAGAGCCTTTCATACCGTCCTTGTCCAGTTTCTATTGAGGAAGACGAATCTGACTCCTCAGGCTGCCTGTGGTTATTTTTTTCTTCTCAGAAGCCATTCTTGTGAGGATCTAAGACTCAGGAGAGAGATGGAGAAACCTGGAGATACAGTAGAAGAGACACACAACACTAATAAAATAACTACTGAACTTATAAGAAAGGCCAGAGCACTCGACATGGAAGAGACATAAGGTTGGCGCACTCCAAGGGCTCCTGATGGTTCCTGTATGAAGGACTCTGAGCAGCTGGATGGACCACTGCTGCCAAAAGAAATGCTGTGGCCTTCAGAAGGAGCAATGACATTTATATTTAACTCCAGTAGACAATTTTAAAGGAAATGAATTAGAATGAATTAGGGCACATGCACAGTAGAACTCTGGGTTTATTATGAAGCGTGTGCCTAGGGAGAAACCACAGGTTTGCTGGTCAGAATTACTCATTACTAGAGAGGCCATGATCCTGAATAAAGAAGGAGAGGATGGCATTGTGGCTTTGGTGGTGATGCTGATATCTGTTTTTAAGGATGTGTTCTTGGACATCTAGAACTTAACTGTTTAAATATTTTTACTTCCAAAGAAATGACTTTGAACAAGACGAAGACGTCCATCCAAAACACTGAAATCCCCAATCATTTAAGTTGATAAGCTTAAGACTTCCATGTCAACTTGTTTTTCCTGCTATCGGCTGTTGATCATTTTGATTTTCCTAGTTTTCATTTACCCCAGCAAAGTCTCTAACACTCCATAGCACATAAGCCCTTCTAAACACATAGTGCTTACATTTTGGGGAGTGTGTGGGGGCGTGACTTGCTTTGGTTTCTGACACAAAACATCTCCTAAACCACCCTACTCCCACACCCCAAAATGGGTTTTTGATGCATCACAAATCTGACATGTTTGATAACCAGCAAGGTGACACAGAGTAGACTAGAACAAAAAAAGGTGAATATATGTCGTATTGCTGGAGTGTCTCTTTAAAATGCCTGCACTGGGGGGTTTTATGTTATGTGTGTATTGATGCAATTAAACATAAAACAAAAGTTTAAAGCAGAGAATATGGAGATAATTGAAGGTGTTACTATAGTCATGGATAGCGATCACCCTCGTAGTGCTCAGATGATGGAGTCACACTACTGTTAAGAGACATAAGTCAAGCAAGATTAGTAACTGCTGAATAGAGCTGTCGTGAAACACTGGTAGAGCTGTAGCTCATTCTGCTACTGGGCCAGCCAGCATGAAAGTAGGCAATTACAGACAGTCCTTAAAAATTCAGAGTTTCAGCTGGGCAGTGGTGGCACACGCCTTTAGTCCCAGCACTTGGGAGGCAGAGGCAGGCAGACAGCCAGTGCTATGCAGAGAAACCCTGTCTCAAAAAAAAAAAACAAAACAAAACAAAAAACAAAAACAAAAACAAAAAAAAACAAATAACAAAAGAATTTAAGAGTTTTCTCTTCTGTCCATTTTTGTGCATAAAAGTCTTTGTGTCTTTATTGCACCCTTAAATTTACACAAAATATAGGAAACTGAATATGGTAGTGAATTCACATAGCTCTTATCACCCTTAAGGTTTTTCTTAAGAATAGAAAGAGTATTCTGCATTTTATAGTCAGACAGACAGTCCAAATCATCTCTGCAAATGCCACAAAATCTAGTTATACAACTCAATCCTCACACTTGATTGAAAGTTCCAAGCAAACTAGAAATAAGAAGAATTCCCAGAAACCAACAGCAAACACCATTCTTAATGGCAAAACATGAGCTATGCTTCCATTAATGTTCAAGAGGAGGGAAAGGCTCTGTACCCCACCCCCGCCCGCAAATATTACCAGCCCACGAGAGTTCCTAATAACCTAATACAATAAGAAAAGGGAACATGGGGAAGAAGTCAAAGACAAGTGGTCATTGCTTTCAGATAATGTGGGCCTCATTTTCAGATGATGTTTTTTAAATAACCTAGAGATTCAACCGGCAGTCTGTCACTAATAAGAGAAGATTTGAGTTCAAAGTAAACATATAAAATATTAGAGCTTTCCCAGTGCTGTATAAAAGACCAAGTAATTAACTGTGTTCCACTCAGACAGAGGTGCTCTAGTGATGATTAAATAGTGCTATGTTAGAGGAGAGACACTGGTACCAGGATGAGTCCCAGAATGGTACCAGAGTGGTATGAGACATCAAAAGAATAAAATAGAATGTCCTCTATCAGACCAGTAGGAAAGTAGTGATCCAGGGTGGGGTAAAGGAAACAGTACAGATAGATGGGAGAAAGGGTGGGGTATTTGCCGAGTTCCAGGTTCTGGGATTTAGTAGGAAATAGAAGAGGGTCCTGGCACAAATTCCTACCACTCTGGTCAACATGTCTGATGGTGATAGAGAGACAGGGCAGTGGAGAGTACTGATTCTGGTGTGTGTGGCATGATGCTGTCATTTGGAAAAGGAGCTGAGGTCTCTCTGGTTAGGGACATTGCCCAGAATTCAGGTGGATGAGAGTGTAAATCTTGTCTATAAGCTGAGAAGAGGCTTTCGGACAGTAAGAAGGGTGTACAAGCCCCGAGGCTTGAGGAAACCAGCTGGATGGAAGGTGGTGGCAGCCTTCTCTGCAGTACTACCTACAGTGTAGTTGCTCATGTAGGTATTAAGGTGTATGCATGCCAAAGGCACTGGGGTAATAGAGAGTGGCAAGCTAGGAAGAGAGGGATGGGATAGGTCAGGCCACTTGGTACTGCTTGGATGAGGGCCACATCATCACTGCTTGGGAAGGTGACATCTGGAATACAAGTAAATAAATTGAGAGACTGAGCCCTGCATCTTTAGAGGGAAGCATTTCTGGGCAGATAGGTCTGGGAGTAAACCCTGGCATGAGAACATGTTTGCTTATTGTGGAGGGTCCTGAAGCCTGGATGCCTAAGACATTGTGGGTATGGGAGAAAGTCATGGGGTGAGGAGAGAGATGGGCATGAGAGGTGGGGAGGGTGAGAAAGGCCCATCATGCAGGGGCTTCAACCCATCCTAAACCTTCCATTGTAATCAGACCGAGTTGGGGAGCATTAGTGTTTTGGTTAAAGGTGTGTCATACATAATCTGCCACAATCTGGATGCAGAGGGAACATCGATGATAAGGAAATAAGGGCAGAAGCAACAGAGCCATTTTCCTAGTCCTCAGTGTCAATGACAGTAGCCATGGAGGAATGGAGTCATCTAACCATATCTGGATGAGGGATATTCTTTCAAGATAACACCAACAGGTTTTGTTGACCAGATCTCAAGTCTTCCCGCCTCTTGCAGAGTTCAGGCATGGGATGGGAGAGTTTCTACTCTCCTGACCTCCTGCTCTCCCTGGAATCTCTCAGACCACTACCCATTGGGGAGCCCTTCAGGAGAAGGAAGAGCTGCATCATTTGTCAGAGCTACAAAATTATCTGTTGTTTAGTTTCCAGCTCCCAGTCACCATTTCTTCTTTGGTTCTGCTTCCATTTGTGTTCCTGGCTTTCTGTCCCACCCTTTTTCTTTGTGTCTGTGGCTCCACGCCACTAACTTTAACTAAAGTTGCCACTTCTAAGTCATGTAGAGTAGACACCTAATTCATCAACATACTTAAGCCTTTGTCTAATTTTTCCTCCCACTGTTTCCAAAGGGCCTCAAGTTTCCAGGGCTCCACAGCTTTGCACCGGATAAGCCTGGAGGGATACTGATGATGGATCTCAAAGACGAGAGACCGAGGGCGCTGGAGTTGAGAGTCAGCTGGGGCTTTGATCTGGCTTCGTTTAACCCACATGGCATTAGCACTTTCATAGATGACGGTAAGAGTTGATGAGCTGCCAAGGTGAAGAAGCACACAGAGCTTCATCGATGGCTGTGGGAAATAGCACACCCACACACCTACCCAATACCCCCCCACACACACACACACACCCATTGGAAGGAGACAATGACCTCATGAAACAAGCCTGTGTTCTTCCTACCAACGGCTCATTCATATGTCTCCTAAGCTGAGGGTTGAAGTATCTAACAGTTAACAACCAAGTCTTAGATTTCCAGACTTATTCGTATGGCTGTGATCACTGGATTAAAAAGAACTAGATCTCCAAATGAGTCTATGAATGCATTAGGCATGAATTCTGTATTTGGAGTATGGAGCACTCCATCTTACAGGTCAGGGAGCCAGTGATCAGCACTAACACTGGGTCAATGGTAATGGGAAGGGCCAGCAAGAAGAATGATCTGTGGGGGCGGTGAACAGCTTGTATCTTCAACCTTCCCGTGCCCATGCTATTGAAATGTCAGTAGCGCCTGCCCGCCGATCCTGTATATGTGTCTTATAACGTAGCTCTGTCCTTCTCATTCTTTAGATGATACAGTTTATCTCTTTGTTGTAAACCACCCACAATTCAAGAGTACAGTGGAAATTTTTAAATTTCAAGAAGAAGAAAATTCTCTGTTGCACCTGAAAACAATTAAACACGAGCTCCTTCCAAGGTACTTACTTTCCTCATTGTTCTTATTTTTTGTGTGCTTTTTTTTTCAAAAACATACTTCATATTTCCTCTTTTATTATATAAATATCAGTTTAACCTTTTGCTGTAAGAATATAAACATTTTAAGAGGATCTTTGTTATTTATACAAATTCACAAACAGTACAATTAATTGATAAAGGTCTCTGGGTTTCTCCATGGTCTCACATGTTGCTGTGGAAGACTCTAAAAAAATAAACAAACAAAATATCCAACAAAAATATACATCCTACTCAAAATCGATTTGTTTTAAAGCCACCGTCCCAACTCCCCACCAAAAAAAGTCATCTACTCCTCCATTTAGAAACCCAAGTTTTCAAACCCACAAGCTCCCGTTTCAGGAACAGAACAGACAGGACACGAAGTTCAGTCTCCTCCCTTTCACGTAGCCTCAGGCTCTCTGCTGACCCGGAGCTCCCAGACAGGACAGGAAGCCTCACTAGCTAACAGCCTCACTAGCTAACCTCTTGGTGGGAAGACTTGCAGGAGGGTTGGGGTGGGGCATAATTTGCATATATAATACTCCTCTTCAAGACTCAAATCTGCATCTCAAACAAACAAACAAAAAGGAAATTCTGCTCTCATTTCTCCCATACATTTGTTCTATAAATTAAATCAATATAGAAACATGGTTGGGTCATCAAAGCCCAATAGGCTGGGTGTGTGTGTGTGGGTGGTGGTGGTGGTGGTGGGGTGTCATAGCCAGGATTCGGAAGTGGGGCACACTGGTTAGAGGGAGGCTGGGAAGAAGCCAAAACCAAAAACAGATACAAACCCAGTGGGCATCTTTCCAGTCTAGGCACAAAAATGTTTCAATCTCAAATTCTTGTAGAATTCCAGGGCTTAAGAGAAAAAAGTAAACTAAAATGAGGTAGCCAGAAATATATATCCTTGTTGTTCTTATTTGCCTGGCTATCTCTGGCATTTCTATGTGCATATGTAGATGTGCATGTGTGCGTGTGTGCGTGTGTGTGTGTGTGTGTGTGTGTGTGTGTGTGTGATGTATAAAGTCTAGAATGCTCTGTAATTTGAGTCTTTTTAAGCCATGCTGCCACAGGTAAAAATTCTATATAATGACATTTTTTTTTTCCTTTTTAACTAAAACTTGTGTGGCTCTCTGTGCAAGATATGCACAATGTCAAACAGGTCAACATTGCAGCCTGGATAGGAAGGGATTCAAGATACCCCACACCTTGCTGAGAATCTGTTGGCAGTTGGTCACTGATGGACGTGGAAGTGTAGTTTTACTTCAGGGGATAGTCTCTAATAGGCTGAATGTGCACCAGTGGATGGTCACACACCATGGTATACAGGCAGTACTAATTTTGTAAGAATCAAGATGTATGTGATATGTAAAGGAATGTTATGTTTATATTTGAGCCTCATCTACACGAGAGATCTCATTGTTTTTGCAAACACCAAAAACACTTCTAATCTCCTAAGGATTTTTTGATAAAGGACACTCAACATTCTCTCTCTCTCTCTCTCTCTCTCTCTCTCTCTCGCGCGCGCGCGCGTGTGTGTGTGTGTGTGTGTGTGTGTGTGGTTTCCCTGTAGACCAGAATGATGCCACTCTTTATAATGATTAGTGTCCTGAGCAAACTTTCTTGAGAAATGATGAAACGCCAGACTTCAGGGTAACACTCCCCAGGCCCGGTTTGATAAACCCTACAATTTTTTCATGGCTGTCACCCTCATCTCAGATAACTTAGCAGTCAAATACTGGCCTTTCTCGGAGGAGCAGCTTGTCTTCTGGGAAGCTTACATGCTTTATACAAAGCACACGCATGATAGCTGGGGGTCAGTATCCCTGCAGAATTGAGCATCCTCATTGGAAGGGGACTGCTACTAGAAAAATAGCAAGACTAGGGAGTCTATAACCACTGGAAACTCACGGATCCACCCCCCCCCACCCCACCCCCCCGCAGCCCAGCTTGCACTATCCTCCTGCTTGAACTTGATAGATATTTTTTAATCTTTACTTCCCTATCTAGGTTATAAGCATGTAATGTCCAATCATTCTTTCCCCAAATGCACTTCATAATAAATAGGAGCATGAATACCAATCAGGCAGTTTCTAAATTGGGAGCTTTTTCAGAAAAAAAAAAAAAAGAAAGAAAGAAAGAGAAAGAAAATGCCTCCCTTGTAGCTCTGGATTTTTTCATTTGACAGAGAAGAAAGCATCTCTTTCAGAAATTTTTGCATAAGATAATTGAAATTTCAATTTAATAACACCTTTGCATAACCGGCAAGAAACGGTAATTGTTTTTAGCATATCAGCCTCTCACTTGGAGCGCTGGTCTCTGACCATTTCATCATCTGTCTCTCTGCGAGTGTTTATTGGATGCTTGTTCGTTCCCAGCTTGGCAGCTTTGTGAGGCAGGTAGAAATTGAACAGTCAACCTTCGTTTGACTAATGACTAAGCAAGGGGCCTCAGGAAAGTCCAGCTGCAGAATAAATGAGGTAGGGATAGATGTGACTGACAGCCTAATGACAGTCAGGCCTAGGCCAACAGCTCCCTCTTTATAGGTAGCTGTTGAAGCCCAGAATGCGGTGTCAGAAATCATGCATTTAGCTGGGCATGATGGCACACACAAGGAACACCAGGACTTGGGTGGTAGAGTGGCCAGGAGAGCCAGCCTACCCTACCCTATAGGAGACCCTGAGCCAAAAAAAAAAAAAGGTATTAATAAAGAAAAAATTAAATATAAATTTATTTATTCATTAACTTATTTATTTATCGAGACAAGGCCTCATTGTGAAGCCTGGTTGAGCTTAAACTCAAGTTCCTCTACTTCCCATGTTATAGAATTACATGTGTGTCACTGCACCTGGCTAGATCTCTTCCCTTCCATAAAGGATCCTGCCAAAGGCTCTGCCCTCTAGTTCCGTGGTACTGTGTGTAACTGTTCTCTTCCAGTTGCCATCATAGTACATTGCCTCTGGTTCTGAGTCATCATAGCTTCCTTTTTCTTGGGGTAGGGGGTTGAAAACTTCCCCAAATTTCAAATCCCTGCTGTGGAAAGCTTGTGAACATTCATCTAATCTTCTACATGGGGACCATAGGCTTGGATTTCCTCTCCCATGGTATTTTTTTTTTCTCTTGTAGTGTGAATGACATCATAGCTGTTGGGCCCACCCACTTCTACGCCACCAATGACCACTACTTCTCCGACCCTTTCTTGAAGTATTTGGAGACATACTTGAACCTACACTGGGCAAATGTTGTTTACTACAGTCCAGAAGAAGTTAAACTGGTGGCAGAAGGATTCGATTCCGCCAACGGGATCAATATTTCACCTGATAAAAAGTATACAGCCCTTCCCTTGGTAGCTCTACTTTTAAATAAATTGTCCCCCAAAGCCAAATCCCTTTGGTTTTACTATACCAATTTTAATTTTATATATAACAATATAGTTTGCATATTAAGTAACACTATAATCGAATGATTTGATGTTTTAAATATAAGACAAAAAAGAAATATTCCAGGTTTTAAAATTCCTCCTTCAATACAAAATTTAAAATTATTAATGTCGTTCTATAAGGATGATTCTAAACTGACTTAACCATTTCTCTGTTGATGGCTATGTAACTTGCTTATTTATTGTCTGTCCAAAAACCATTTCATGCTTCTCGTGTACCACCACAATACATCCCGTTACTACTTTAAAATAAGAATTCTTGAAGACACCATTAAAGCATCATGGTTACACTTTGGACTCACACAGGAAAAATACCAGTTACTTCACTGTGAATCTCAATTGTTTGAATACTTGTGTAAGAATTCTATAGAATGACGCCTATGCACAGGCCTCATGTGCATCCTTTTCATATTAGCCAATATATGTTGCCCAATTGTTTACCAAAAGTTCTCTCCTTATTTTTATGTGTACAATCACAACTTAGAAGAAAGGGTTTTTAATTTGGGGGTTGTTTTCCAGCATTACTGCATTGAACAAGTTAAACTACCACAATTATAATGGGCTGTGAATTTGACATTCTTTGACAAATCAAGCGTTCTCATTTTGTGATTAAAAAAATCTGTCTTCACCATTTTAGTACAGAAAACTAATATAGATCATTCAAACCATCTCCAGCTGGTCCAGTCAAAGCTCTATTTTCTCCACCTCTAATATGCTGTGTTTGTTGCAGCTTGCTTTCAGCCCACCTCCATCTTTTGAACTCTAGCCACTGTGGTCTTTGTGTGGATGATTCTGCCATCTGCATCTCTGGCTGCAGGCATCCACCACAGCACCAGGTGGAAAGAGCAGACCCAGTCACTGTTAGTCACAGCCAGCCCTTTGATGTCAGATTATTTCTTCCTTCTGAGCATTCTGTAGAGTCCAGGTCCCTGTCAGACCAAGGGAGGAAAGGTCTGGACTGTCATAGAGTTGCTCCTCACTCCTGTTTCTGTTTCCACACTTCCCATAAGACAACTAGCTCTTTATGTTGCTGATGCCCCTCTGTAGCTCACACCGCTTTGCCCTATCTCACTGGCTTTCAGAAAGCTTCGTCCTCCTGTTTTGTGCAAGTGTCCCCTCCTTTGATGGTCTGTCAGCCCCCTGACATTTCTTCAGTCTCTAGAATTGAGCTGTTTTTCTTGGTGCTGTTGACTCAGGTGTTCATGAGCCCAAACCAGTTTGAACTGGTCAACGTGTTGGAAATGTTTGCAGAGCCAAGTTATGTCCCTGTCCTGTGTGTAGCTTACACAGTCTAGTGTTCTGGTCTACTTCAGGGAGACTGCTCACTGATAGCGAGTTCAAGTTTCAGCCTCACTCACTGCCCCTTAGGTATAGACATGCCACTCTGGATTCATATTTATCTTAAGACTTTCTATGTATTAATATTTTACTTTAATACACATTAAGAAATATCTAAAGTATTTCATGCCATATAATTCAGTATGTACATGATAAAAATATTAAATTGTACAGTGTAAGGTAAAAGCTTTCTCTTTAAAAACAAACTCTTGGTTATTTCAGCGGCAAATATTATGAACTTCATATTCAATTGATTTTTTTTACAAACCCTTTGAAAACTAATTTAATAACTCCACAATTGTTAGAATAACACTAAACTGATTTTGAAAGCTTATTATTATTTTTTTAATAAAAGTTGACCTTTATCAAGCACTCCTTCAGGCCATCTCATACTCCTAAGCAGGTTTTAGGACCTTCTCTTTTCTGCTGTATTAAGACATCTCGTTGGCAGGAAGTGCTAACCAGTGTCTCTTCTGAACAGGTATGTCTACGTTGCTGACATACTGGCCCATGAAATTCATGTTTTGGAAAAACAACCTAATATGAATTTAACTCAACTAAAGGTAACTATTTAGTTTTCTGTGTAGATGTGAATGGATTGGCCGTTGCAGTATTGTAATGAAGCTAACTATAACAATATTACCCTAAAACCAGACAAGGCAGCCAGTCTGTGTTCTTAGATGTCACCCTTCCAACAAGACAAAGTTGGCAGCTGTCACTAGGATGGTCAATGACTGCAGCCTGCAGTGGATTGAGTGATATTGGCAACAGATTTAGGACTGTTCTATGATGTCTATGATGTATTGATGACATATAGTGAATCCCAATAAGACTTTTTCATAGTTGAAAAGAAATAGTTGAATCTTCAAGTGAAGATTTATGAACATTCAGTTTTTTCAATAATAAATGGAGATAGAAACTGAGTTGCCCACCATTATTATTTTCTGCCAGCAAACACATATTTGAGGGTGATTAAGATTTCCTCTCTTTGCTTTGATGCACTTCCTTGAGCTAAATGATCATTGTGCATCTTTTAAGGCAAAAGGGGTGCGTTATTATTATCATCTGAACAAATGGATTATAGCAAGTTTTCTTATGTTCAGGGAAGATGAAAAATGACTTCAAGCCAGTTCATTAGATTTATTTTAAACGATATTGGTGTCAGAAGGGCAGGTGCAGGGAGATGCATGTAATGGCCCCACACGCACCAAAGCAGGAAAGGCTTGCTCTAAATTACTTAATCAGGTTGCTTGCATCATTTAGATATTGACATGATTTCTTCCTAAGGTTCTGCAGTTGGGCACGCTGGTGGACAATTTATCTATTGATCCTTCCTCGGGCGACATCTGGGTCGGCTGTCACCCTAATGGACAGAGGCTCTTCGTGTACCACCCGAACCATCCTCCTGCATCAGAGGTTCTTATATTTTGAGTTTTTCCACCTTAATTGTTCAAGTCCTTTGCACTAATAATGGAATAAACTGTCACGGGGATGATTTGTTAGTTCTTTTAAACCAATAATACAATAAACCTGGGAGGTAGTTTTATAATTGCTTTAAGCCAATAATTGGCAGAATGTTACATTGCTCAAATGCTTTCAGAAAAGTAATCTTTTGATGTATTAAATTATAGTGGGAACTAGTCAAAAGTAATTTTTACAAAGACACAGGTCCTGTTCACTTTCATGTGGTATGCTGGCAATCTTAAAACGACCTTGTTTATTGTCAGCTCAGCACATGACATGAGCTTTGTGCCCAGTGAAATAGTGTCAAAGCGGGCACAGTGGTGGGAGCCCATTTCTATTAATGTTGAATTGCTGTAATCACACAAAATCCTGTGTTGGCATGGCTGACTAGTTGCTTTAAAAAGTCCGTTTTTTTTTGAATGTTGGAGGAAGTACTTTAATTTAAGCATTAAGGAGATTGGTAACTGCTGTTTGTAGCAGCATGCCTTCTTAATCATGTGTCATTGGTGAGCGCAAGGGATTATTGGTGCTTGAGTGGTATGGGTGTGTGGGTTCTTTATTAATATGTTGTATCTCCTGGGTAGGTCCTCCGCATTCAGAACATTCTATCCGAGAAGCCATCAGTGACAACGGTGTATATCAACAACGGGTCTGTCCTCCAGGGAAGTTCTGTGGCGACCATATATGATAGGAAACTTCTCGTAGGCACTTTATACCAGAAAGCCTTGTACTGTGAACTCTAAATTGTATTTTTGGCATGCAAGTGCACTAGGTTGTAACAAAATAATCTTTTGATTAAGGGCCAATTCTGAGGGAATTTAACCATCAGTACTGACCTAGTAATATACCACATTTGTAGCTCCTTTTATTTCAATAAGGAAAGGCCTTGCAATTCTGATGCGCTTTTAGCATCAAAAGAAAATGAACTATATTATTGGCTGTGTGTGTGTGTGTGTGTGTGTGTGTGTGTGTGTGTGTGTGTGTGTGTGTCTGTTTTCTGCTGATCCAGCGAGAAAGAAGAAAGCTGCTTTTCTATGAAGTGAATGCAGTTTGCACAGAGGGGCTTCCCCCTCCGTGCCTCCACCACGTAAGAGTCCACTGAAGCAGGGAGTGTGGTAAACAGGTCTGCGGCCTCGGTCTCCAGGCTGCGCCTGCTGGGCTTGTGCAGGACTACTGATAGATAACACTTGGATGTTTTCTACATCCAGCTTTGTTTACTGATTTACAAGGTAGGAGTGTATTCAAGACTAATCAAAATCCGGGGAGTTGTTTGTGTTTAATTCCCAAGGGAAATCCTCTGGAGAGGGTGAGGCGGGAAGTGACTCCTAGGGCATTCGGTTGGACAGGAATCAATGGCCATGTTAATTTCTCATGAAAGCTCTATGTAAAGGGGCTCTTTATTGGAAAAATAAAATAAAACAACCGAATACTGTAGCTCAACTTATTTGTTTGTTTGTTTATTCTTTCATTTGAAACAGAACCTCAGTATATACCTCTGACTGGCCTGGAACTTGCTCTAACCACAGAGGCCTCCCTACCTATGTCACAGTCAGCCTTCCAGTGTTCAGCTCTTAAGGTATCTTTCATAGGTTCTGTTCCTAAATACAATTCAGTTTTTGACACAAAGAGGCGATAAAGGCTTAGAGCTGGTGTCTTACTTCTTACCTGCTCAGTGAATAGAATTATGTCCAGAAGTGGTCAGATGTCTAGACCTGTCTGATTTGCAGCCACTACAGTAAGACAGGGTCAAGATGCCAAAATCACTGGAAGAACATTGAAGAACATTTCTTTCCACCCTGCATCCAAAAGCCTCCTTGGGTCCTGAAGAGAGACATTAATGTATTTCTTTCTGCGTCACTGTGTATTTTTCTAATTAAAATTTTATTGTAAAGGACTTCCCCATCAGTCATCTCTCAACCACCGTCTTCTCGAAGCCTTTTGTTTCATTTTCCCTCATCTTCCTCCTTCCCTTTAAGATGCCTGGATGTTAGTTATCAAATGTCCAGCAATTGAGAAGTGGTACCCTCATTATTTCACTTAATCTTAATTGCAGCCTGGCGGGAGTACGTGTCAATATTGTATTGTTGTTAACATTTCACAGCCGGTCAAGGTCACACACCTCCTAAGGGTGAATATCAATCTGTTTCTAATGCCAGACCCCGTGCCATTAGCAATTCCAGGAAGCCACTGCAATAGAGACAGTTCTTCATAGCTACCCTTTCCCTATGGTACATAGTGTGTTCTGGGGGTGTGTGTGGTGTGTGTGTGTTCATAGTTACCCTTTCCCTATGGTACATAGTGTGTTCTGGGGGTGTGTGTGGTGTGTGTGTGTTGAAGATACTAATTTGAGTTTTACATTTTGCTGTATAATTTAATGGATTTCAGATGGAAACTTCGGAAGTATTCTTAAGCCCGGGCTCCGGTTCATTTATATATTTACATATTTCTGTTACTTATTATTTTTGATTTTTCAGTTTATTCAGTTAAGAATGAATAGGGACTATATTTCAGGCCAGGGAATTAATGCTTCTTGCTGCTTCCATATCTAAGGAGAACATGTTAGGTCACAGATGAATAAGGCAGGATTAAATAGTGTTTACCTAAAGATACAATCCAAGAAGGGGATGGTTTCGTTTTAGAGGAAGATAACAATGGCTATCTAAAAAGACACATGCACAGGAAATGGCAGAGTACAATAGGTATCAAGTGAAGTTGCTTTCTGTTATTACATTCGTTCAGAATTTCCTTTGTGGAAAAGGGGGTATGAATTAATAAACACTTATTATTTTTGCTTATCTTATTATATGAATTAATAAACACTTATTGTATGAATTAATAAACATTATTATTGCTTATCTTAGGCAAGCAGGAGAGGTTTTTTAGTAAATCCTGACTTGGGGGTACTAATGGGTATGAGAGATTGTTTTTATCAACTGTAAATATAATGTGTGTTTATTTATGACGACCTTTTTACGATCAAATGCGGACAGAAAGGATTGGGTGATTAAGTCATCATTGCCCAAAACAACAGAAACCACAGATGGGACTTGGCACTCCTAAGGGATGGACTTGAGCGCTCTCTCTCTCTCTCTCTCTCTCTCTCTCTCTCTCTCTCTGCGTGTGTGTGTGTGTGTGTGTGTGTGTGTGTGTGTGTGTGTGTGTGTGTGTTTATATATACATGTGCCCACAGACAGCAGAGGTTAGGGAAAGACATTCAAGTGTCTTCCTCGATTGCTCTTCACTGTATTGCCTTAAGAGCTTTCTGAGTACTGGGGTCACAGGTTCCTGCAGTCACTCCCAGCTTTTAAGTGGGGTTGGAGATTTCAACTCAGAACCTCTTGCAAACACTCTGGCCCACCCAGCCATTTCTCCAGCCCTTAGTTTTCTTCCTCTTTCCTTTCATCAAACCTCGGCTGCTTTATGGTTCGTGAGTACTTCAGAGGGAACAGGAAAATCAAGTCATCTATGTGGTATTACTTTCACATTTCTTGTTTGTTTGTCTTGGCATGGGTTAAGCATTTCTGATAACTACTCTAAAGATGACCCTTCCGCTAGATTTTCATTTGCTCAATCAGTCCTGTCTTGAAACAAGCACCTGCTGAACACTGCACAAAAAAAGCAGTGGGGAAGTTATGGCCCCTCCCCCACCTCACCTGCTTTCCTATAGCTTCTTACACTTTTCATTACTGATACGATTTTAGGTAAGAATCTATCTGTACATGGGAGAAGAGGATGCATGTGTGTCTGTTCACATTCATACCCTCTTGCTTTTTGCTCTTAATTTTCAAAAGATTTCTTCCAATGTGTTTAAGTTTCACTCTCTTATTACAAGTGATTTTAAACACTCTTAGTTGGGGTGTGGGGTGGGGTGCACTCTTTACTTTCAGCACTCTGGAGTCAGAGGCAGGGGGCTTTCTGTGAGTTCCAGGCTAGTCAGGGATATACAATGAGACATTATCTGAATTAATCAATTATAAAATATCCTCTTAGATATATAAGGGGAGTTGATTGATGATTCATTGAATTTTCTGGTCTTTAGTTTTTCTTAAAGATGTAAGCCCCTTTGTCCATTGGTTGGGTGCAAATATCTGCCTCTGACTCTTACAGCTGCTTGTTGGGTCTGTCGGGGGCAGTCATGCTAGGTCCCTCTTTGTGAGCGCTCCTTAGCCTCAGTAATAGTGTCAGGCCTTAGAACTTACCCTTGAGCGGGACCCCACTTTGCACCTGTCTCTGAACCATTTTTTCCTCAGGCTCCTCTCCATTTCCATCCCTGCAGTTCTTTCAGACAGGAACAATTATGGGTCAAAGATGTGACTATGGGATGACAACTCCATCCCTCACTTGATGTCCTGCCTTCCTCCTGGACCCCTGATGTTGAATTAGGGAAGGTTGAAAGAAGTTGAGGAGAAGGGAGATCCTGTAGGAGGACCAGCAGTCTCAATTAATCTGGACCCCCAAGATCTCTCAAACACTGTACTACAAAGTAGACAGCATACACCAGCTGATATGAGGCCCCCAACACACATACAGTAGAGGACTTCCGGGTCTGTGTTCATTCAGAGATGATGCACCTAACCCTCAAGAGCCTGGAGGCCCCAGGGAGTTTAGAGGTCTGGTGGAGTGGGGGGGTGGGGGTATCCACGTGGAGATGGGGTGGGGTGGGGTGGGGTGGAGGTGTGGTATGTGGAGTAGTTGGAGAGTGGATGGGGCAGGGAGCAGGGAATGAATATGGAGTATAAATAATAAATTAAAAATAAAATAAAATTTAAAAAAACATTATGGGCCCTTTTCTTATGAATAGGAATTATTTTCTTTTAGGGTATTATTATATTCTAGTAGGATACTGTATACATGGAGATAAAATAACAACAACAGCAACAACAAAACAAACAAACAAACAAAAGACAAACCCCATCAGATCCCCTGGCCTGCCTGGAGTTACAGAGGGTTGTAAGCTGCTGTTTGGTGCTGGGAATCAAACCTGGGTCCTGTGCAGTAGCACTCAGTATTCTTGACTGCTGAACCATCATTGCAGCCTTGGGATTCTGTACATGAAAAAAATATAAATTTTTTCCATTGCTAACTTTTAATAATAAAATTTTCAGGTGTTTTAGTTTTATAGTTTGCAGTATTAGACAGCGGAACTCAGGAACCCATGCATGCAGGAAGCACTCCATTTGTGGCCCGTGCTCCCAGATCTGTAATTCTTAGTAGAGTTTGCTAACTCAAGGAATTGTGCCGCTCAGTGGGTAGGTGGGGGGAGCACCCTCAGGGAGGAAGAGGGGAGGAAGGAGAGGGCAGATTTGGGATGGGGTGGTTAACAGGGAAGTGGGATATCATTTGAGATGTAAACGAATAGAATGATTAATAAAATAAAAAGAGAGAGAAAGGAAGGAAGGAAGGGATGAAGGAAGGAAGGAAGCTCACTACAACAGAAAAGAACAGAAAGTAAAACCAAACTTTCAGACATTCAAAGTCTTAAGAGAATGGAACCCCAGGGAAATGTTGTTGCTCCCCTCAAGTCCAGAAGCTTCCCTTAAAAAACAACCCAGCATCTCCCTAGAGTATCTAACCCGGGTCTGGCTTTGGACATTCGGTCTTCCTGTCCTAACCTACTTCGTGCTCAGCTGCTTTCTACAAGGTGATGCTACAAATCCATAACATTGAAAAGCATGCAGGGGCATACTGGCCTCCCAGTAATACTTTTGTAGGTGACACCTCTGATGAGTGGGTCATGAAAAAGTGTCAGACATTTCTGGGAGTTGAGTCAGAACTTCTGGCATAGGGAGCTCTACCCTCTGCCCTCAGATCCTGCTAAAGGCCGCATGATCCCGTGTTCCACAGAGATGGATAAATTCACTGACTATTGACTGTTTTACTTCCAAGTCGCTTTCACTTGCTTCTTTCTCCTATAAACATCTCATGTCCTAGCCTCAGAGAGGTGGGTTCAAGACCTGGGTCAGGCGTTTCTAGGTTTCACTAACTTGAGAATAAATTCTTGAAAGATTTACGAGATTGGCACACTGAAGAATAGGCAAAATGAGGTTTGCCTGATGCCAAGATATTTCTTGAGGAACAACTAATATAATATTTTCTGAAACCTAGGTCCTACTGCAAGAGCTGTAATATGTTTTACCTATGTCAAATCATTTGCCCATCACCCAATATTTTACTTAGGTATATTCTATACACCAAGGGCTACCTTCTTCTTAATATCCTTAGTGTGAGGAGCGGGTGTGGCAGCAGTCCCAAGAAGGCGCCAGGGACTGCAGCTGTCTTATGACTTGCACCTGACTTCCTCATACACCTGAAAATAAGCCACAACCATCATGAGAGCTGCGCAGGTGCACCAGGATACTGACAAATCCATTTTGGTGGAGACATGCCCCTGCCGCCCTGATTAGCTGAAGCTGCGTGCCTGGTGAGGTGCCGTGGCCTGCTGTGAGTGGATGAGGGCTGAGAGTATATAAGAGTGAGAGGCCTGGGTCAGAGAAGGAAAAAAGATGAGAGGGAAAGTTGAAGTGAGAGAGATGAAGACGGAAGTTTGCTGAATAAACTGTTGTTAGAAGGACTGGTGGTCGTGTCGTTCTTGCTGGTCAAGAGCAGATGCGACAATTGGTGGCCCGTACAGGGAACCAACTCCCCCACCAACGAGTTCAGAACTTTCAGCAGTCAGTGTTTGCCAGCAGGGTAAGTTCTCGGTAAGTGTAACTTACGACCCCAGGAGTTTGGGAAAGACCTCGGATAAAATAGAGGTGAATATAAGGTTGCCAGGAAGCAGGCACAAAGTAAAAGTGAAACCATGGGGACAAGTTAGGGTTCACGGTTCTGGGACAAGTTAAGGCTCCCGTTTTTGGGACAAATTAAGGTTCACGGGTTTGGGACAAGTTGCACCAAGCACCATTGGGACTTGAGGTTTGCAGAGGAACAGGGGGTTTTACCAAAAGGGGTTTTGCCAGTCTGGAAGTTAGTGAGAAATTGCATAGAAGATAAAGATGTGGCACAGAACTCCAGAGAGGTAATGAGGCACTGAATCAGGTGAGAGAGGAGCGCTCTCAATTGGTTTGAGAGAGAGGGTCTGTTTGTGTGTTTCCCCAGGATAACCAACAACAGCTGTGGGTCCCAGAACGACTGACCAGAGCAATTCAAAACAAGCGGAGCTATGAGGACGTGGATGTTCCTGTGGCTGGGAATGCTCCCACTAGTGAGAACTGAAGAGCTACATTGGGGAATTAGTCTGTGTTCCTGAGGCCCATGCCATTGACGCATTCAAGTGTTTCCTCAGTTCTTTACATCTAATGCTTCACTACAATTGCCTTTTTTCTATGCTGCTTCAGCTAAAGGGATTGTTGTGTTTTCAGATGATTCAAATTGTGTTCAGCTGTATCTACTAAAGCTAATGCTACCTGGATTCGAGGGGTGTGGCCTGCCAGTATATCCAAGGGCATTGGCACTATACCCTCCCAACCTAGATGGGCCCCCTTCCTTTTTGTAGGAGTGTTCCTGATTCCCTTCCACCTTGGGCAGTGCCCCTTTTATGTATGGTTGTTATGTGGGGTGAATGGTAGTTGCACTGATCTTTCCCCCTTACTCCAGGTGACAGGAGGGGCCTGAGATAATGCAAATTTTATTGGAATGGTTCTAATGTGTTTGAAACTTCTGTATTTCAATTTGCTGGAGGAAGGAATGTTTCTTTTCAGGCTACACCTGTTTGTATGTGGCCTCCTTTTGTGTTTATTGTTTATAAGATCCCTTGCCTCAGGGCTGATGGGAGCCCTGGGATGTATGCTTGTAATAGTGTGTGTGTGTTGTGTGTTTGGTGTATGTGTTGGGTGCAGCGTGTGCAGGCCCGCACTTTCGCCATGGTAGTGCAGGCTTTTGCCGCAGTGGAGGCGGGACAATCTCCTCAGATTCGGTTTGCCGCTCTAAAGAAATAATGCTGCGTTATGCCATGGGTTGCGAGGCTAAGCACTGCACAGAGGATAGCTTGCTGTTGGCTTCCTGTGGAAGGCATGTCTGATTGCATGAAGGTTCAGTGTCCTAGTTCCCTTCCCCCAGGAAAAACGACACAGGAGCTGGCCAAGACCTCTCTGGGTGATGAGCCCAAGGGATGGTTTTGTGTAGGGCCCCTATGCTTGCACACTGGGGATCAGACCTCTACCTTCACCCAAGAGGCTTGCTTGCAGCAATCAAAATCGGGCCATAGATTAATCAGCATCCTGGCCTTCTGATGCACCTGCTGCATGCAAACAGGACAATCTCCCCAAGTGTGACTTGGCATGATAGAGAAGTAGTCAGTGACGGATAAGACTCCCTGGGCATGTCACCAACCTAAGACAGGGATCAAACCAATGCTGTTTGTCTCCCAAGGACGGGTAAGGGGCATTGCTGCAGGGGGCAATCTAAGACAGACATTCTCTCTGCCAAACAAGAAAAAAGGGGGAAATGTGAGGAGTGGGTGTGGCAGCAGTCCCAAGAAGGCGCCAGGGACTGCAGCTAAGTCTTATGTCTTGCACCTGACTTCCTCATACATCTGAAAATAAGCCACAACCATCATGAGAGCTGCGCAGGTGCACCAGGATACTGGCGAATCCATTTTGGTGGAGACATGCCCCTGCTGCCCTGATTAGCTGAAGCTGCGTGCCTGGTGAGGTGACGTGGCCTGCTGTGAGTGGATGAGGGCTGAGAGTATATAAGAGTGAGAGGCCTGGGTCAGAGAAGGAAAAAAGATGAGAGAGAAAGTTGAAGTGAGAGAGATGAAGACGGAAGTTTGCTGAATAAACTGTTGTTAGAAGGACTGGTGGTCGTGTTGTTCTTGCTGGTCAAGAGCGGACGCTACACCTTAGTCCTATAAAATCTACCTATTTCAAAAAAAAGCTCTCTTTTTAAACTGAATTCTGCTGCTGCTACCTCCTATTAGTAACTAAAAAGAGATGATCCTTGAAGGTGCGATGTTCCCTAAACTCAAGTGTCTGGCCATCTTCAGTCTCTCCAACAGTATTGTTTATCTGAAAGGAAAGTTTGCTCTTCATTGGAAAGACCTGAAATTCACAGAAGAGTAAGACTCTCCCATAAAAACGATATATTGTTGTTGATGTTATTATCATTATTATTATTAATATTATTACATTCTGCTCATCTTCCAGATTGCCAGACAGATGGACTTGTCTACCACCATGAAGGCACCAGGAAGTTCTGAGCCAAAGTTCAGAGCTCTGGTTCCTCGAGAAGGATGAGCCAAAGGGCTCGTCTTTCAGGATTTTCTTCTTCAGGGTGTATATGGAGCAATTTCTCCTCTTACATGCAGCCTGCCAGAACTCTGAAGCTTTAGTCTATGAACTCTGGCTTCCCAGGCAGCTCTCTCACATCACTCCACTGGAGAAGCTGAGGTTAATTGAGTTCTGTGACTTTAAGAAACAAATTTTCCACACCGTGAGGATTCCAGCTTGTGAGTTCAAACCTGAATGGTCCAGAGTTTAGCTGACCTTAGCCTAGGCAGAAATATGTTCTTGGACCGCTTGCCTGGAGAGCCAGCCTTAGAATCTGCACATTAAAGTGGCCTTGAACCATCGCTAATAAAGGTGGACTTGAATCAGAAGAACAAAAATCCCCTTGAAACTCAAGTAGACAAGTGGCTTTGAGCCCTCCATGTGGAGGTGGCTTTGAGCCTTGGCGCAGGAGAGAGCAAAACTCCCAAGACTGCTAGAAAGGATCAGCACAACTGCCAGGAGGTGCAGGCAGGCGGGGCACAAGGGACTGATCAGTGGGCGGGACCCTGAGTCCGCGCCCCAGAGCGGCACCAGTCTTCCTGCTTTTTGCCTAAGGCACCCAGACACCATGGGGAAGCTTGTGGCGCTGACCTTGCTGGGAGCCTGTCTGGCCTTAATAGGGGAAAGGCTGCTGAATTTTAGGTGAGTGGGCATCTCCATGGAGATGGCTTCAGCTCTTTCCTTTCTAGTCCACATCAGGGAACTCCTGCTTCCAACTTCCTAGCGTTTCCTTCCGGAAAGGAGCAGTTTTGGAACCTCAGTTCTTAGTGACCTTCTCCTTGAGACTCGTTCACTAGCAAAGGGGACAGCTGCGTGCCTTTCTAGGCTGCCAGGGTAGGAAAGCCCACGTTTGATTTCTGAAGGTTGGGTACCTTTTCCAGGTCTTCTGCTACATTGCCTTTGTGAAAGACCAAGTCATTTGGAAGTGTTGGACTTGGGGGAGGGGATCAGACTAGCAGCTGGGTGTTTATAGCTGACTCAGACACTGAAAGTGCGGGCCGTTCCAGAACCCATGCCACATTGGAAGATGAGCCAGGAAACAGGGAAGAGAGCTGAACCCCGCGGACAGGAACTGACTTGAAGGGTAGTTGACTTTTTGAAGTAGAAGATCCGGCAGGGAAACCCTCCCGGAATTACTGTCTCAAGCAAACTCAGTTTGATCTGAAAGATTTTTTTTTTTAAAGGTGGGTTCTTCTCCTCCCTCCCCTTATTGCTACTTGGGGCTAAGGCCTCTGCTTGTCATCTAGTTGTTTTTATTCTTTCTCTGAGGAGTGACTAGTCTCAGAGGTTCGCTGCTGCAATCTGTTCAGACACTGATGTCTGTTGGCAACGCTTTCTAGTCCAGCTTGAGAGGGCTCGTTGTCCCGCCTGCTCCCCAAACAACAAATGGCAGAATCTTCAAATAGTAAATTTAAGAGTGGTACAGCTAGGAAGACTAACACTTGCCTCCCCACCCTCACCCCCAAGTGTTAAAACCATACCTCTAAAGGATAATTTTTATAAATGATCAAAAGATAAATCTACCTTCAGTCTTCTTGAATACAGTTCAATTAATATTTTAATTTCTACCTAGTATTTAGAAGTCTATTTCAGTGCAAGGTAAGAGCGCTGTGCTGAAAAGCACTTTGGCTAACTAATGCCTTTAGTAGTGTCAGGTCCATAAGGTACCTTTGCTAAGATAAGTCAGCATAAGCTTAGTTGAAATGAGGAAGTTAGAGCTAAAGTTATCAGTTCAGCTCCTTGGAGACCTCAGAGAAATTTGGAATTTTTTTCTCCCTACTGGAGGAAGGAGGTCCAAAGAAAACAAGAAAATATGAAATGGGTAAGTACAGATTCATATTAGGTAATAGTTAAGAATATGATGTAATGCTGTTTGTTTGTTTTTTGTAATGCTGTTTTGTTCCTTTAAATGAAGAATAGTGTTCGGTTCTGCCTAGCATTAAGTGGGGTCTTATATTTCGTATAGAATTCTACTTTATTCTTTCAGCAATAACTGTGAAGTTAGCTTCTGTAGGCACAGTGGTTACGTGAGACATATTATGTAACTATAAACCAGAGGCGTTGTTACGGCCTCCATGAAAGGCAGTGCCATAATTGTCACATCAGGAAAGTGACTGAAAGACCTCCCTGCCTGTTCCAGGTGTCTACTTGGGATGAGTGCTTTGACCTCCATGTTGCTTTCTTCCTGTTGATTTTTATCTTCTACAGAGAACGAGTTAGTACAACTCGAGAAATAAAGGCCACAGAACCACAAAACTGCCACCTGATTGAGGGCCTCGGTAAGTACAGGGCAGGACCAAGAAGAGGGAGCAGAATTTCTTGGTCATCATTTCCCTGAGTCTACTAAATTATTTTATTCTCTATTACTTCTTGGTGTGGCTTCCGCACAAACAGGATTCTTTTTCAGAATACCCCGATGTATAGTCTCAACAGAGCATCCACAGACCAGCGTCTAGATGGCTTTTCTCAGTATGTCTCCTTAAGGGCATTTCTCCATCATGTGATGAATTTCAGTTACTATTTCTTCTTTGCCAACTCCCTCTCCCTCTTTCCCCTCTCCCTCTCTCCCCTCTCCTCCCCCACCCTCCCCTTTCCCCCTCTCCCCTCTTCCCTGTCCACACTCTCCTCTCCCCCTTCCCCTCTCCCTGTTTCCTCTCCCCCTCCCCCTCTCCCTGTATCTTCTCCCCCTCCCTCTTTCCCCCTCTCCTCTCTCTACCCACCCCTCTCTACCCTCCCTTCTTCCTCTCCCTCCTCCTCTCTTTATCTCTCCCCTCTTCCTCTCTCCCCCTCCTCTTTCTCTCTCCCCTCTTTATCTCTCCCCTCTTTCCCCCCTCTCCCCCATCTTCCCCTCTTCCCTTCTTCCCCTCTTCCCCTCTTCTCCTCTTCCCCTCTTCCCCTCTCTCCTCTCCACCCTCCCCTCTCCCCTCTTCTTGGCAATGTTGGATTCAAGTATCCTCTCCATCATTTTCTGGTAGGCACTTCTTCAGACTTTCAACCTACCTAGCTGTCTCTCAAAACTACTAATCTCAACTCTGCAGTCAGACCTCCAGCCTCACCAACTGGAGGTCCCCTCTCCCGGTCCACGAGGCCAGTTTTGATTATTTAGATTCAGGCTTAACTGGAGTGGACCTCACACCCCTGACACTCCTTCTCTGGTTCCTCCGCCCTCAGCTTGGCCCACCATCCTCTGGAGGCGCAGCTCCCTCTTTGCCCCTCCCTCCTGCTCCCACAGGAGACTGGTGGGCAGCAGTCTCCTCTGTGCCCACAGACCTCACCTACTCGGCCCTGCAACCCTGTTTACTTGGGTTGCAAGCCTCCAGTTTTACTACTAGAAGATAAAATGGCAATCCAGCCAGAGTCTGCACACTGTCCATCCGAGGACTAGGAATGCGCTTCTCCGTCTTTCTCATCTTCGCTATGACATTTTCTCCCCTCTGTTGAGCACTGCAGTCAGCCTCAGATTCCTCTCGTGTCCAAAATAGTCCCTTCATTTTGGTTTTCTATTCTTTTACCTCCTACCATGTTTGTTTGTTTGTTTGTTTGTTTGTTTTTTTCCGTTTGTATACTTTGATTTCTGAGGCAGTCTCTCAAGTATCTCAGGCTGGCTTTGAACCTATTACCTACCCCAAAATGAACTTGAGCTTCTCTTCTAAGTGCTGAGGACAAAGGGGTGCTCTATAGCGTCCTTGAGTGGTGGGGGTGGGTAGGACCTCTGGCTTAGGTTCTACCAACCGAGCTACATCCGCAGCCCTGTTCCAGGAACGTAGAAATGGTTTGTGAGTCGGGCGTGGTAGCGCACACCTTTAATCCCAGAGGCAGAGGCAGGCAGATTTCTGAGTTCGAGCCCAGCCTGGTCTACAGAGTCAGGACAGCCAAAGCTACACAGAGAAACCCTGTCTCAAAAAAACAAAAAACAAAACAAAAAAAAAAAGGTTTGTGTTGCCGGGCATGGTGGCACACACCTTTATTCGTAGAACTAGGGAGGAAGAGGCAGGTGGATTTCTGAGTTTGAGGCCAGCCTGGTCTACAGAGTGAGTTCCAGGATAGCCAGGGCTATACAGAAAAACCATGTCTCAAAAAACCTAAATAAATAAATAAAATAAAATAAAAAATAAATGGTTTGTGCTGCCAGGAAGAGACTGGAAGAAGGGAAGGAAACAATTCCCTAGGGAACCTTGGTGTTTCAGAAACCAAAGTGTTAAAAGGGATTCTGCGGGGAAGGAAGGCATGAACATACGCAGCATATGTGGATTTCTGAAGTTAGCGGGCACTTCCACCACCTCACAGCAGTTTGGGATGGAGCAAGCATCAGAAGGAGGCTCACATGGTATCTTCAGAGAAGCTGCACCAGTAGTCTGTGTGTTCCAGCCCAAACAGAGGTCTCAGGTCAGAAGTGACAGAATCTTCAGGATTCAAAGGGTTCCAGGGAATTGTCACGAGGGTTACATTCTGCTTGGTTTTAAGACCCTTCCCCTGGGGTCACAGTACAAGTCTTAACAGACAATAGACTATAGAGACTCGAGTTCACTTTCTTATAAAAATGAGGCCCTCGGTTCAAGTCCCAATAAAGACCCAAAGGCCAAAGGCACACACACACACATACACAGTCACTCACACACATGGCAACAATAAACAAAACCAAAGACATCTTTTAAATGGGTCAGGCTTACTGTAATATGAAAAATAAGGCAACAGGACATTCACCTACTTGCTCACTCTCTAGAGCGCTGGTTCTCAGCCTTCCTCACGCTGCAGCCCTTTAATACAGTTTCTCGTGTTATGGTGACCCCCATCATTAAATCATTTTTTTTGCTATTTCATAACTAATTTTGCTACTGTTGTTAATCGTAATATGAATATTTTTGACAATGGAGGTTGTGACCCACAGGTTGAGACCCACTGATCTAGAGAGTAGCAGCCACACACATTGCATGCTTATGTCTCAAGGCATGAGCCTGCCAAGCTGTTTAGGGAAATAATTACATTACAGGATTTTTTGATGTCTACTGTAATTCTCAAATTATATAAGTTAGCTAAATTTGAGAAACTAAAGCTATAGTTAATACTGTAAGCCATAGGTCAATGTCTTTATTACTCAAATAGTTTAATAGGCTTAAACGAGATGGAAAAAAAAAACCCATGTTTTGCATCTGTCACATGTTTGTATTTTATGTTTGAAGAACTGAAGATGTTAGAATGACTGCAGTCCATTAGTTAATAAAACAATGCTGATGATTACGTAAAAACAAGACACAACTACAACTACAACCAAACCATCAAGTTCTCGTGTCAAAGGTGTGGGCCCACAAGTGTGATGCTAACTTCTTTGCAAGCTCCTGTTCTAGCTTCACAGATCTATAAAGCTCATGTGATTCTCTGTGCTTTGCATGGAGGACACTGATTGCGTGAGCTGCCTTGATGGTCCAGATGTTCACCTGCATTAGGGATTGGGGTCGTTTTCTTCCATGCCTCTGCAGTCTCTATTGTATAATGTTAATATATGTTTTTAGTATAGATGTTCCAGAAAAGTCTTATTGTAACAGAAGATGCAAATAGCTAGAATATTACTAAATGAAAGCTGACCAAAAGGTGACTAGATATGTAAATGGAGATAGCTAAGAAGACATTAGTCATAAGCCCTAAGTATTTGATGGTCGAGGGTTTTATGTAGCAATGGAGCAGCACTGAAGGACTGTAAGTGGAGTACAGCAGACACATAGCCAAAGAAAGTTCTTTTTGTTTCTTTACAATGAGACAGGCGAGCATGTGCGTGTGTGTGCATGTGTGTGTGTATGTGTGTATGTGTGTGTGTGCGCGCGTGCGTGTGTGTGTATGTGTGTGTGCATGTGTATGTGTGTGTGTATGTGTGTGTATGTGTGTGTGTATGTGCGTGTGTGTGTGTGTGTGTGTGTGTGTGTGTGTGTGTGTGTGTGTTCGGTTTACTGGAGCTCTGGGTGTGAGCTTACTTAGGCAAGCACCCTAGACCTAAGCTGTAAGTGTAGCTTTTTCTTTTCAACTCGTGGTTTTGTTCCGTTGCTCAGGCTAGTCCTGGAAGGAAGCCTTGAACTCAGGCATGTCCTGATTTTATCTTCTTGCCCAGGCCCTGGATGATCCTGGGATTGCAGGCCTAACCTTCCAGCCCCCGCTGAAATCAAACTTTTGAAGTTAATTCATCAGTGGGGAAAAAAACCTCTTCCTTTTTGTATGTTTATTTTTCTTTCCCCCTCTCATCTTCTCCTCCAATGATTGTATCCACATACAGTCTTGCTATATAGCCATGGCTGGCCCTCACGGCATGGCAGCCCTCCTGCCTTGTGTTCCCAAGGCTGAGATGTTAACTGTGCACCCCAGGTTCCTTACAGGAAGAACTGACAGGTACAACCATTCTTCTCCCTTCCTTGCTTTCTTCCTTCTCTACTAACTTTTCCTTCCCCAAGCCTATGTGCATTGAGAATTACATAACAAGGACGTCGTGTGGCATCTCTTGGCATCCAGGCAGAGCTACACTTGAAATAATGTGTGGGCCCGCTGAATGAGGGATTTCTGCAGGCAGGGTTATCAAGTTAGCAGTGTTGGATTTGGTAGTTTTCAGCTTTTCCTTCTTCCTGCACCTTCCCAGTCTCTAAGATGCACTGCTGCTCCATAGTAAAGTCCATTTATTTACTCAGCTGACAGTCAGAAACTTCCTCCCAAGGTATGAAATAATAATAATAATAATAATAATAATAATAATAATAATAATAATAATAATAATAGCAGCATATAGAAGTTTCTGGAGTGACACTGTCTTGAGGTATTTACAGGGAATGATTGGAGAAAGGAGGACATTATTGAACTGATGTCCTAGTAGGCTTGATTAGATGGAACATTATAAGCTCTGAGAGAAAGAGAGGGAGCTGAGAGTTTTGACCATAGCTGGGTATAGACTGGCAGGATGGAGAAAAGGGAGAACTCAGAAAACAGGACCCCGGACATCTCACTTCCACTGCTTTCCCTACTGTTGAGATGCCTGGGACTTGTCCTGTAGATTCCGTGTAGTCGAGAGTGTGGGTGGTGGGGTGGAATGCTGTCAGTCCTGTTGATGCTTTTACACCTCAGAGAGCAAAGCACCAACTTCTATGTGCTCTGGTGCAGTGGCGTGGTGGGAGGGAGGGCAATAAGAAAACACAGGACCCCGGAACACTGCATGTTAGGGCAGGGTGATGCTGTTATGGGAGCTATGCAAAAATGGCATTTGGAGAGAAAAGGAGACAAATCAGAGATCTCACGACTCAGAATATCTTGTATAGAGGTTAATTGAGAAGCTAAACCACAGTGTGTGTTATGACATGATTAATATCCTTTCAGTTGGAAATACTGTAAGTCAAAACTACGTTTCATACTCCTAACTCACAGAGCGTTCCTAGGAACATCTCTGTAGGGAGGACATCTTTCTTCCCCAAGACAGGGAGCAGCCCCTGCTCACATGGCTCAGGCCCCATGGAGAACTGTGGAGATCGGAAGTCAGAACCAAGGGTGATGTTTCTCCTGAATGCATTTTCATTTTCCTGTCATTGGAAAGGTGAAACCTCCTAATCACGTCACTGTCAACTGGACATCTGTACTCAGAGATTATGTTCATAGCATTTATTTCTTAAATGAGACAACACTCAAATTGCTAACATGGTTACCTCTTAAGTTAAACAGGTTGCATCAGGATTGTCTACAATGAAAAGCCAGATAATGTGTCCAGTACATAGATACAACATGAAATAAAACCACACCTTGTTCCCAGGAAGTTTTCAGGCTAATAGCCAATTAACAAGCAAGATACAGAGCACTGTGAAAAAATGTCATGTTGGAGTTACCCAAAGGCAACAATATTTGCATATAAAGATGAATGCTAAATCCATGAAAGCTTTGACAAGCTGAAGCAATGGCCTCATGCTGTGTGTGTATATCTGTGTGTGTATTGTGCTCTCTCTCTCTCTCTCTCATTCTCTCTCTATGTGTGTGTATATATAAATGAATAAATCTAGCAGACTTCCACTACTCAAGGAAGCACCAATACATAGCTAGAATGTATCCAGGAGGGCAGGATAAAAAGGAACTGAGCCTGGGCCAAAATATGAATAGATTTGGAACTACACAAGGAGCGTGAGATTTGTACAACTATCTCTAGCCGGCCTTTAGCGGCCTTTAAAGTCAGGGTGGGGGGAATGATAGGGTCGGCTTAGCAGGTCAGAAAGACGTAAGCACAGACCATGGCCTATGGAAGAAGCTGGACTATTAGGAACCTGTTGTAGAAACCCAGGAGAACATAGAAGACAAATAAGGGAAAGTTTGGGGGATGAAAGAATAGGGGGGTGGCAAAGATAGCTCCATGTTCCTTGCTCTGAGAACCTGAGGATAGAAGTTGCCATTCATTGTCGTTGAAAGATGGAAAGGATAAAATAAGGAAATGTCCAGATCTGTTTGGAGCCTGTTGAACATGAGAAACCAGGTGGGGTGTTCAGCCCTGGATGATCGTAGGAGTCTGAACTTGCAAGAAGGACTTGATGCAGATCAGAGAATTGAGAGCAAGTGGATGGCAACTGAAAGCACAGGACCGACTGGGCTGTTTGCTCTGCCTTGAGATACAAGGTGAGGGCAGACAGACTTTATTCTATATTCAGAGCAGAGTGAGAGATAAAGGCAACAGGAAACCAAGAAGGGGTGATCAGAGAGGTGGGAGAAATATCAAACGGGTAGCCACCCTGTGATGCGGAATGACTATTTCACCTGTGGGTTTTCCCAGCGTGTATTTCACTCCATATGGAAATAGCATCAAGCTTTTCAAGCCATCTGGGCATCAAATATAGGTAAAGCTTGATGAACAAAACTGCCCAGGGGATGGGAAGCTCCGGTTGATTGTAGTTTTCACATTACTAGTTGGGCATTAGTTTCTCTCCCATCTCCTGCCTTCAGCACCTCTTGCTCACCCTTCTATTGGTTCAAACTTAGCTTTTCTTTGGCTTTTGTCCTGATTTTCTTTTCCACATCTACCCATATTCTCTCCCAGTTGCTTAGTGACAACCTGGCAATCCATTTCCCCAGGTAACCATTTCCCATGTGTTCCAATTATTGTGGCTCTGTAACAGACAGCCCCACACCTAGTGACACTGAACAGTAAGTTAGGACGTAGTGACACACAGCTGTAATTCTAGCATTCATGGGGCTGAGGCAGGAGGATCAAGAGTCCAAGGTCCTTCTAGGCTACCTAGGGAAACCCTGTCTCACATCAAACAAGAAAATCCTAGTTGTTTTTCTTACAATGTTGGCTGGGCTTAGTGAAGAAAGTCCAGTTGTTCCATTCACACTATCAAAGATGACTCACAGTTTGGGAATAAGCCACCTGGGAGCCCCTATCTTTTCTCCCCATCTTTTGTGTTCTTTACATCCCTCACTCTGTAGCGTTGAATAACCCATCTTCTGTATTTTACTTCAGGGCACATCCTTGAGAGAGTGGAGGAGGGAGAGAGAGGAGGAGGTAGAGGAGGAAAGAAGGAACACAAAAAGGAAGAGACAGAGAGACTACATCAGAGCAGCTATGGCTATGACATTTAGCCTCTAAAGTCACATGGCATTGTGTTTACCCCACTTCATTGTCAAGACAATATCAAAGTTCCCTCAGGCTTTTGGGAAGAGAATTCAGTCCTTGCCTCACTGTGGAAGAGTGTGGAAAATCGCATCAGCTGCTGGGGTGGAGCATGGGGCTGGGCTCTGATGTTTATTTAGCCATATTCGATAACCATCGCCTCCAGAATCAGCCCCACTCCCACGTCTTACCATAATTTATCTCTATTAGAAACTGTCCTCTGGCCCATCCCGCTCACGCACTGTATACTTCTTTCCACAGAAAAAATGCTCAAGGATCTTAAGGAGGTGATTGGACCCAACGCTTTCTATTTAAACTGTTCTCCACAGCCTGTCCCTAGCATGACTATCACCCACTGAACGCTTATTCAATAACTTCTCAGTGTAATTGTGCGTGCTTAGGTCTGGCAGGTTGTAGAATGAAGAACCCTTGGCAGAGAGGTTTCTCAGGAATTGACTCGGTGTTGACTAAACAGTCCCATTCAGTAAGTGAGGAGCGGTCTTTTGGGAGGAATATCACAGACTTTCTCAGTATACGCCCAGCAAGTTGTCATTTAAAGAATAAAACTAGGATATGATTTTATTTTTATAGAGTAGTTTGCTTTGCACTTTTCTCCTTGAAAAAAGGGAATTTTAAGGAAGAATTTAATGCTTGTAGAGACAGACGTTAAGTGTTCCAAGAGCAGGTATGCCTGTGGGATTTCTGAAAGTTACCATAATTTTCCAAGTCAATGATTGAAACAGTCGGTGCATTTTCCAAAAGAACTCAAAAGTTTGGGCTATTGAACTTCTTTGAAGGCTCCACATATGCATCTTTGTGATTATTTTCTGCTTTGTGTTTTGCAGAGAATGGCTCTGAAGATATTGATATACTTCCTAGCGGGCTGGCTTTTATCTCCACTGTGAGTATTTGCCAACCGCTCTGACGCTCACATCAATAGCTGTAGAGGCCGTGCATTAAAGTTTCCAGCCCAAGATGCCAGATGGACCCCTACATGCTCTTGCCACCTCTGGGTAGACCAGTCAACTACAAAAGCCAAATTGCAATCTGGAGGCCTAATTAGAGCACCACAGGCATGCCTAACTCTGGCCGCCTCATGTGGGCTGCTTCCCATGGTCAGCTGCATGCTCGGTTAGTGTCTCCATAAATGTGTATTGATGTGCATTTGGCTGACAGTCTGGTCTCCAAACTGCTTTGTTGCTTCTCAGCTCCATCACTGACTTATTGGGGGGTACTTTGGTGTCTGGTAGTCATCTTCTCACTAGCCAGTATTCTTGCCATGCCTGCTTATGTGGGCAGCTCTTTAAATGGTAGTGAGTTTAAAAATCAATAGTTGGACTCTCAGCTATTCCTTCAATGTGTTTCCATGAGTTAGAGAAGAAACTACTTAGTTCTCTATACCACCTTGACACGTTTTAAAAGACCAGGACTTTATGCTTGAGAACAACAACAACAAAAAAAAATAGCAAAGAAAGAAAAAAGGAAAGAAAGAAGGAAGGGAGAAAGGAAGAAAGGAAGAAAGAACAATGTATTTATTGCATGTTGAAGGTTTTCATGCATTTATCAAGCCAATAGCACACTGGGATAGGGTTTGGGATTTACTGGTTTTGTTTTTGTGGTATTTAACAATATGAACTAACCAGTACCCCGGAGCTCTTGTCTTTAGCTGCATATGTATCAAAAGATGGCCTAGTCGGCCATCACTGCAAAGAGAGGCCCATTGGACTTGCAAACTTTATATGCCCCAGTACAGGGGAACGCCAGGGCCAAAAAGGGGGAGTGGGTGGGTAGGGGATTGGGGGGGGTGGGTATGGGGGACTTTTGGTATAGCATTGGAAATGTAAACGAGGAAAATACCTAATGAAAAAAAATTAAATTAAAAAAAAAAAAAAAGATTGAAACCAGAGGTTTGTGCATATCAGGAACCCTGCCACCTCACTAAGTCCAGAGCTTGGGATCCAACACTTTGAAAAAGTGGATTTACCACATTTTCAGTGTGAATTTTGTGGTTGTAGTTGTTGCTAGAATTGCATGTGAAATATTTCATTTTTTCCCACACCACTAACTCACATAAATTTTAAGTCTAAATATTTTTGGCTCAAAGAAAGACATTCTTCAGGTGCGGCGATCTGAGTGTGCAGGTTCTTAAGTAAGCAGAGTCTAGTACAGAGGTCTCGGTTGGATTTTAAATACTGAGAGGCAAGATTGTCTTTCTTTACTTTTCCTTCTAGCTCAAAAATAAAACAGAGCTGTCTGGAAAAGTCTCTTTTTTCCTTGACCTCAATTTTCTATTGTCAAGTTTGATTTTCTGGGCTGTGCCAAACAGACCCACAAACATGATTATTCTGTGTGGTTAGGAGATGCCATCACTGTTAGGAAGCATTTGTTGTTCTGACTCTGTGCTTCCCCCTGGCAGCAGAGAAGGATCCATTATCACCACAAGCACTGTGTGAGAGATGCCTGCACCCCTGCTCTTTCCATCCAGCTGTGAACTGGCAACTCCTGCTTGGAGTGAGCTCAGCACTATCCATGCTCTTTGCTCTGTTTCTAATCTTCCTGCGTTCATTATCTTGTTCTCCTTGGCCTCTCCTATGACCTTCCTGCTTTTCTCAACAATGTTTAGAAGTTGCAGATTTAGAAAGGGATTCTATGCAGATAGATACTCTTAGCATTTATAAAGTGACCAAGAGGGTATTTCCCCCTAGCCTTGAGATGGGCTTGCTTGCTGCTCACAAGATTACTCTCACCCTCCCACTTTGCCAGTTTAACTTCTGGTTCTCAGTGAAGCCTCCTTGTGAAGGTACTCAGATTCCTCAGCAAGCCTTCCCTGGTTCTGCTGTTGGAGATGGATGGACTATCCTAGGTACCACCCTAAGCTGATATGTTCTTGTTGCAATGTCAAGCAACTAAGTTCCTTGAGCTGGGGACTTGGATGTGTTCATTAATGCTCCAGGCACCCAGCCTAGGACTGAACATATGAAATCCGAGGACGAGTGAGGACCGTGGAGAGGTTCAATGAAGGTATGTGCACACATGCCTACAATGTGCAGGAGAAAATCAGAACCTCAAAGCGACTGAGTGGCATGGATGAATTTGCATGCTGTTACTGGCATCCAATACGATTGCTCCCAGCAATTCTAACCCAACAGAACGCCATGAAGAAGAGAAACCTAAATCTTCTTCCAGAAGTATTTCCTTGGTGCTCTTAATCAAATGTCTTACTCTTGCTTCTGTCAAATCTTGTTTGTTTAGAGCATCTGGTTTCTTTGTTTGATGACAGTGTCTCCATGACACCATAGGACTTGTAGAAATATGCTGCCTTCACACACACACACACACACACACACACACACACACATACACACACACACAGAGGGAGAGAGAGAGAGAGAGAGAGAGAGAGAGAGAGAGACCCTTTTTAATGATGTGTGTGGATTCAATGCAGCATATCCCTATTTATTGTGTGGCCATACAATGAATGATTCAGGCAAATACCTTGATGTCCCTAACATTTACTTCTTCGGTATTGCTAGTCTTTGATTCAAACACATTACTGACAAGTTAGCTGTAGAGAGATGAACTGGGTATTGAATTTTATGGCCCAGTGGAATAGTGGCACTCTTAATGGAGAAGAATAAATATGCACGAGAGGGAGGGTCTGGAGGGACGTGTTTTGGACAAATCTCCATGAAGCTAACCTTAGGAAGAAATAAGGGATGGAGGCTACAGTACCAGAGAGAGGTTCTGAGTAATCATGGGTATGTGAGGATCATTGCAGGCTGTGAAATAGCTAAAGCTTTCTGAATGAAATCTGTAGGAAAGAGCACAAGGAGGAAAGGGGGGTCTAAGGACAGATGAAAGAAAAACCCAAGAGGCAGAAATAAAGACAGAAGTTCTATCTTAGACCTCTACTCCTGACTTTTTGAAATGAATGAAGGAGGCACACGTCCAGAGACCAACAGCTGTAGACAGAGAAGGGCTGTCAAGGAAGACACTCTGAGACTGTTGCCATGACGAGGTGGTTGGGTTTCCACAAAATACTGGAGGCACAGTGTGGATCCCAGAGAAAGAAGAGTCGGGGCAAATCAGGTAATAAGACTGGGGGATATCTATGAGAAATTTCAGGAGAAACAAAAAGGTAAACACATATTTGAAGGAAGTAAGAAAAAGAATGATTATTTTGAGGAATGAGAAATGAACGAAATTGCAGGAGAAGTCATTAATGAAAAATAAGGAATAAAGCAAGATGGAGGTTGGGGGTCATACGGAACAGGAGGTCAAGGAAAGAGGTGACAGACTTAAGCGAGCAGCAGACAGTGTCTTCATCAAGAGAAGAGGGAGAAGAGAAGAACTGAAGGGTCATTCACAGAAAGGAGTCCGAGACAATTCATACCAGATGCCATGGTGTTTCTAGAGAGGAAGGAGGCAAACGATCATTCGGGGTGAAGCAGTGTGGCACGTGGACTTTCTGAAATGAAACACACTTAGGATACATGTGTGAAGAACAGAATGCAGTCTCTATGACAATGAACAGGAAATCCAATGGTCCGTGGTGACTTCCAGATGATGCTGGCACCTGTGCTGACTTGTGGCTGGCGTTGTTTATGACTACACACTATAACCGCTGGAGGGATAGGATCAATAGAGTTAATTAAACCACACACTCCTTCTCTATTCTTTGGAAATGGAAACTGTCACTATCAAGATTGAAAAGAATCTTAGCCATCATACGTTTCAGTTGCTTTATTTTATGAAACAGCTTCTCAAGGCCTAGGAAGACCAAAGGACTCTAAGTAAGTAACACAGCTTGGTCCCTTGCACTGTAATTTGTGCCTTAATTCTTTCTAAGATAAAAATGCTTCCTTTTTCTCAAAAGTGGTTTTTCCTGTATTCACAAACAAAGAATGGTGTTGCAGAAAGAGGAACACTCCTCCATTGTTGGTGGGATTGCAAGCTTGTACAACCACTCTGGAAATCAGTCTGGCGGTTTCTCAGAAAATTGGACATGGTACTACCGGAGGATCCCACAATACCTCTCCTGGGCATATATCCAGAAGATGTTCCAACTAGTAAGAGAGACACATGCTCCACTATGTTCATAGCAGCCTTATTTATAATAGCCAGAAGCTGGAAAGAACCCAGGTGCCCCTCAACAGAGGAATGGATACAAAAAATGTGCTACATTTACACAATGGAGTACTACTCAGCTATTAAAAAGAATGAATTTATGAAGTTTCTAGGCAAATGGTTGGACCTGGAGGGCATTATCCTGAGTGAGGCAACCCAATCACCAAAGAACTCACACAATATGTACTCACTGATAAGTGGATATTAGCCCAGAAACTTAGAATACCCAAGGTATAAGATACAATTTGCAAAACACATGAAACTCAAGAAGAATGAAGACCAAAGTGTGGACACTTTGCCCCTTCTTAGAATTGGGAACAAAACACCCATGGAAGGAGTTACAGAGACAAAGTTTGGAGCTGAGACAAAAGGATGGACCATCTAGAGACTGCCATATCCAGGGATCCATCCCATAATCAGCCTCTATACGCTGACACCATTGCATACACTAGCAAGACTTTGCTGAAAGGACCATGATATAGCTGTCTCTTATGAGACTATGCTGGGGCCTGGCAAACACAGAAGTGGATGCTCACATTCAGCTATTGGATGGATCACAGGACCCCCAATGGAGGAGCTAGAGAAAGTACCCAAGAAGCTAAAGGGATCTGTAACCCTATAGGTGGATCAACATTATGAACTAACCAGTACCCCGGAGCTCTTGACTCTAGCTGCATATGTATCAAAAGATGGCCTAGTCGGCCATCACTGGAAAGAGAGGCCCATTGGACTTGCAAACTTTATCTGCCCCAGTACAGGGGAACGCCAGGGCCAAAAAGGGGGATTGGGTAGGTAGGGGAGTGGGGTGGAGGGTATGGGGGACTTTTGGGATAGCATTGGAAATGTAAATGAGGAAAATACCTAATTAAAAAAAAAAAAAAAAAGAATGGCGTTGCTGGCTGTGCTCCTTCCCCAGATCAGACAACGGCTGTAGGTGACAGAGAGAAAATTCACCAAGTCAAAATGAAATGCAGAACCTGGGACATTTTTGTTTGGCTTTGAGATTTTGGCTTCCATATGATAATAGCGTTTAAATATGCATATGTGTGTACACTGGTTCTCTGTTTCTGCAGGGATTAAAATATCCGGGCATGCCAGCGTTTGCACCGGACAAACCAGGAAGAATCTTTCTGATGGATCTGAATGAGCAAAACCCAGAGGCGCAAGCACTGGAAATCAGTGGTGGGCTTGACCAGGAGTCACTAAATCCTCACGGGATCAGCACTTTCATCGACAAAGGTACAAGACAAATGACTAAGAGAAAGGGAAGCTGGAGGGAAGAGATGCCATAGACCCCCTACAACTCAGCATTCATGCTAAAGCTATAGGGCAGGCGCTATTCCACCAAAGAAATGTATGGAATAATTGCAAAAGTTTTAATGTTCACAGGGAACATTTTTTAAAACAGTGAAGGATGTGAAGGATGGCTGACCTGAGAGACCCGAGTGGGCTCCTTTGATCCACTTTGCTTCTTATTTGACTCCCATAACCTGTTTAAATAAGAAATCAAACATATAACGTGAAAATAATAATATAACAGGAAAAATCATACCATAAGGGAAAAAGAGATAAATTGGAATCTTGGAAACTGAAACCCCAGTTTTGTGCCTAATAATACCACCAAGAAAGTGAAAAAATGCTCGAAGAATGATAGATAATATCTGCAAATAATATGTCTGATTCAGAGCTTGTAGAGACAATATCAGTGTTACAACTTGTCTTAATTACTGCTCTATTACTGCGAAGAGACCCCGTGACCCAAGTAAGTTGGGGAAGGAAGGGATTATGTGGCTTGTACCAAATAATAAAGTAAGTCAGAGCTGGAATTCAAACAAGGCAGGAATCTGGAGGCAGGAGCTGATGCAGAGGCCATGGAGGTGCTGCTTACTGGATTGCTCATTACTGCTTGCTCAATCTGCTTTCTTATAGAACCTAGAACCACCAATCCATGAATGGCACTACCCACAATGGCCTGGGTCCTTCTCCATCAATCACTAATTAAGAAAATATCCAACAGTTCGATCATATGGAAACATTTTCTCAACTGAGGTTCCCTCCTTTCCAATGACTCCAGCTTGAAGCAAGTTGACATTAAACTATCTAGCATGCCCCTTAACATCCAAAAGACAAATGAACCTGTTTAAATGTGGACAGGTATCTGAATAGATATTTCTCTTATGAAAGTATACAAATGCCAATTAAGGTGTTAAGAGACATTTGACAATTTCAGCAACCTGTGAAAATGCAGATGAAGTAAAAATCAGTCACTTCTTCATATATTCAAGGATGAGAATAATAGAAGGGACATGAGGCTAGGTACAGGGCAATGGGTCACCGTACCTACCCATTATTCTTGAAACTCCGATATTGAGAGTGGAGACCAGTGGATCCTCAGAGTTCACCAACCATCCAGTTAAGACCCTACCCCCCCCCCAAAATAATCAGTGAGTTTCCAGGTCAGTGAGAGACCTTGTCTCAAGGCAGTAAGGCAGAAAGTAATAGAGGAAGACATACTCACTGATGTGCATGTAGCACATATAAATACATTACTATTACTACTACTACCACTACCACCACCACTACAACTATTACTACAACTACTGCTCTCTCTCTCTCTCTCACACACACACACACACGCACACACACACACAGAGTGAGAGAGAGAGAGAAAACAAGTAACAACAAATATAAGCAAAGATGTGGAGAAATTGGGCTCCTTCACTGGCAATATTGTGAGAGGTGCATCCACTTTAGGAAACAGTCTGTCAGTTCAAAATATTGTGTTACCATGTGATACAGTAGCTTTGCTCTCTGGTGTGTGATCAGCAGGACTGGCAACACTTCTACACAAATACTCCCACATGAATGGTCCTATCAGCCTTTTTCCTAGTACTCACATGCCCATTAACTGATGAGCATGGAACATAGTTTATACAATAGACTACAATACAATACAATACAGTATCATTTGGCAATAGAAAGAATGAGCTGGGATAGTGTGCTATGACCCTGGGCAGATGCTGGGAAGAAGGGGAAGTAGAAAGGAACATCTAAACAGTGGGGCATTTACATGGGGCCTGATGTAAGCATTCCGGAGCTAAGTAGTGGTTATTACTACACAACTCTAAGAATATACTAAAACGCACTAACGTTTACATTTTGCAAGACTGGATTTAATGGCATGTGACTCACATCTCAAGAAACTACCTCAGAAACAAATCTTATATTATTCACTTTGAAAATAGCAATCTTTAGTACATTTTGCTTGTTTATATCCCATAATTCCAAACTAATTTAAATATAATTTATTTGTGAATCCATTGAACACACAGATGCCATTGTATAAATGAAGGGGGTATCTCTCTGCCCCAGTATTTGTTTCTACTTACTAGTTTTTACTATTGTTTTCTTATCTAAATATATTCACCATAAAAAATGTATGCAACACATTCATTATGGAATCTGAGAGTCCAGAACAATGACTGAGACAGAATAGGAACTGAGCAAACAGGTATCTGGTGCGCGAGGGACTATGGATGTGATGGCATCAGACAAGTTACAGTAATACTCCATTTAATAAGATGGAGAAGCTGGAGTTGCCAGGAATGTGATACAGGGTTGACTTCTCTGAGTAACTCTGGCTGCTTCAGAGTTAGAAGGTAGGTGCTTTCATTTATCGCGTGTCTCTTACTCGGTAAAACTCGGGAAGCTCATTATACTTAGTCCCTTACAGCCACAACTTGTTTGCCTGACACTGCCCTGGCTAACGCATTCCAGTGAGAGCCGAGTAGTCAGATTAACGGAGACTATTTCACTGTATAGGATGTTAGAGTTAGGGATATCAGGAGCTGAATGTTCTAAGATAGGATCAGCTTATGGATTATCTGTCAGCCATACACTGAAGCTTCCAGACATTCAATGTTCTGTGATTGACAACCTATTTTATTTATTCCTAAATTAAGGGATTAATTCACAGACCAAAATGTCCCACAGAGAACTGTCAGGCTGTAGAACAAAGTTTATCTTCATTAAGCACCTCTTCCACCTAATTTGCCTGGAACAGCTAAATGTGGTCAAGGGCCCTGAATGTAAATTTCATATGTCAGGCCTCAGACCTGCTCCATTACATGTTCAGTAATTACATGGAGGAAGTGAACAGGAACAAGAGATACAGAACAAATTTCACAGTGAGAGGACAGGACCAGACCAGTCCCTCAAAACCTCAGACACACAGCTTCTAATAAGTCTATGAAGGCCACTACCCTCAATCCTCTTCAGGGCACTCTACATTCCAGAGTGAAAGCAGGTATCTGGGAGCATTCTTGAGGTTGGTGATGCCTAGGATTAGCTGGCTTGTTTCCATTGGCGTGTTTACTTTACAAGTCCACTGAGTTCAGTAAATATAGTTACTCTACTCAGGTATTTCACTTGTGTTAGAAGTTCGTTGTCCATCTGGGAAAGGGCTTATTTGAAAGCATTCGCATGCCCTGAGGTTTCTTGAACTTCTGTCGAAATGTAGACCTTTGTGACACACCCCAAAATTTCTCAGCAGACATGATTTGTTTGCTGACAAACCATCCAGGAGAGTGACATACATGTTTGCCTACCACTGAAGTTCCATCTCTTCTCTTTAGAGAGGGCGTGCTAGTGAGGCTGTGGAGACCATTGCACAAACACCCATGCTTTGCACCATTGCTTGGTAAACTTGCTATGTTGATAAAATTGCTGGGATATCCCCTACTGGAGTTTCAATTTCTCCAAAAATAGAAGCATCTAGCATTGGTGTTAATGACCTGACAGGCAGGCAGTACCATAAAAGCAGCCGTTGCACAGTAGTACCTGCCTATAAAATGCCAGCAACTCACAACTGGAACCTTGAAGCTCAAGATAAGCTTGGGAACATAGCAAGACCCCATCTCAAGGCAAAACTAAAGACCTGGGAGATGATTGGGTTTTTAAAGATGCCTAATAACGGTTTCAAGAAGCTCGCTTAAACTTCCTGGAAATTGTATCTTTCTTTGAAATGATCTCTCCCCTCCCCTCTCCCATTCAGACAACACTGCTTATCTTTATGTCGTGAATCACCCCAACATGGACTCCACTGTGGAGATATTTAAGTTTGAAGAACAACAACGCTCTCTCATCCACCTGAAAACTCTAAAACATGAACTTCTCAAGAGGTATGGAGTTAAAACCACGCGTCTTCGGTCTATTTCTTCGGGCCCTCCACTGTGCACCTTGCTTTCTTCCCTTCAGCAGGCGTTCTCCAGCTTTTGTTTCGCAAGCGGAAGATTTTTCTCTTTCTCTAAAGCTTTCTAAAGCTCCCTGTGGTGGGACTGCCCAGCGCCTCAGTAGACATTGCTGTGTTCAGGATTGAATGTCTCTATATTTTCCAACTTTCTGAAAGCTCTTTAATCCTATAAAGGTGCTCAATTAGATTCCCAGCTCCAATTCCAACCTCTTTGCCACAGCAACTCAATCCTGTGCTCTCCTTAAACACCTACTCCCCCTGCCAATCATCGTGGTAGATTGTGTTTTCTGAGTCTTACCCACTGGGTATTATAACCAACCGCCAGATGGGTTATTTCTTTATGTCCAACTCTTTAAAGAAGAAGCTGATAAAAAATTAATAAAAATAAATAAAAACAACTGGTGGGAACTTATAAAGATTACCTTAAGTGTGCTGACTCTGTGCCAAGTCAAAATAGTTTAACTTATTTTCACATAGCATTTAGTAACAAGCATAAGTAAACTGAGTCTCATAGAAGTTGTGGGCCACTTGGCCCTGTGAAGGTTCTATGCCCCAGTATAGGAGAATGCCAGGATCAGGAAGTGGGAGTGGGTGGGTTGGGAGCAGGGGGAAGGAAAAGGGGATAGTGGGTTTTTAGAAGGGAAACTAGGAAAGGGGATAACATTTGAAATATAAATAAAGAAAATACCTAATAAAAAAAGAGAAACCATAACATTACTCTTTGATGATATAAATATTGGTAGAGTGCAATATTTAAGTTGATTTAGTACTTGACACCCAAGGAAAAGAAAATTCTGCAAACATTGCATTCCGTGTCTTTAATATGGACAAGTTAAATTTTGCAAAGGATGATCTTTTTTTCCAAGATCAACTCATTTTTTCTGACTTTCTATAATAAAATGTAGTATATCTTATACTTTTCTTGGAATTACTATAAATACATTGGGCATTGCGAAGGGGCAAAATAAAAACGGAAAATGTATAAGTGAAGAAGAAGAAGAAGAAGAAGAAGAAGAAAAAAAGTTGTGGGCCAGGTAGGTGGCCCGAGTCAGCTTGTGACTAAATCACCACGTAATCCCAGGTCCATCAAAAGTGAGCTCTTAATTTGCAATGATCAGCATCATTCTTATTGAATTTAGACGATTATTATTCCTTAATCAATGTCAGGGTTTAAGCAGTAAGAGATATTTTCCCCTCTTATGAACTAAAAGCATCACTAGGTTCTTGAGGCCACAGTGGATCTGAACTTCACAGGATTGCTAGGGAATGGAAAGTAAAGAAAAGGGATTGTTATGAGTTGAATGATGTCCTAAAAACTGCAAAATAGCCGGGCGGTGGTGGCACATGCCTTTAATCCCAGCACTTGGGAGGCAGAGGCAAGCGAACTTCTGAGTTCGAGGCCAGCCTGGTCTACAAAGTGAGTTCCAGGACAGCCACGGCTACAGAGAAATCCTGTCGAAAAAAAAACAAAAACACAAAACAAAACAAAACAAAAAAAAAAACAAAAAAAAAAAAACAAAAAGAACAAAACAAAACAAAAAACCTGCAAAATATTTCCCAAGTCATCCAAACTCCACTTTTTAAAAATTTTGTATTAAAACCTGTGTTTGAATTTCTTCCACACATACCTCAGAATGTGATCTTGCTTATAAATACCCAGTTAAAGATGAAGCCTTAGTGGATTAAGATATATCCTTAATCAGTAAGAAGGCAGACAAGTGCAGAGATTGCCACACAATGATGAATACTCTCCCAAACCTGGAGCGAGAGATCTACAGGTCAGGGAGCGGGACCTGATGGTGGAAAAGCCACGAACAGATCTTTCCACCAAGACTTTAGTGGGATCATGGCTCTGCTAACTCCCTGCTTCAATATGCTTACTCTGTTGAACCATTTAGAATAACTTTTGTTTTTTAATCCCTACAGTTGATGGCAGTTTATTATAACAGACCCAGGGAACATACATGAGGAAGTTGTAGAGGTGCCCTGTCAAGTTACCCATTACTAAATGCAGTTGACACTGCTTGAAATCAGGTTACCTCGAAGAGGCAACATAAGCCTTGTTTCACAATGATCTGACCACGATAAGAAAGACAAAAGAGCCCTGATGTAGCTGTCTCTTGTGAGACTATGGAGGGGCCTAGCAAACACAGAAGTGGGTGCTCACAGTCGGCTATTGGATGGATCACAGGGCCCCCAATGAAGGAGCTAGAGAAAGTATCCAAGGAACTAAAGGGATCTGCAACCCTATAGGTGGAACAACAATATGAACTAACCAGTACCCCGGAGCTCGTGTCTCTAGCTGCATATGTATCAGAAGATGGACTAGTCAGCCATCAGTGGAAAGAGAAGCCCATTGGTCTTGCAAACTTTATCTGCCTCAGTACAGGGGAACGCCAGGGCCAAGAAGTGGGAGTGGGTGGGTGGGTGAGTGGGGGAGGGAGGGTATGGGGGACTTTTGGGATAGCATTGGAAATGAAGAAAATACCTAATTAAAAAAAAAGACAAAGGAGTTTATCTTGTGACATCATTTCTCCTTAGTCAAAGGTGCCTCAAGGAACTTCTCACTCTTGCCCTGTCAACTTGTTCATGTTTGAGTCACACCAGTGCTATCCTGTGCTTTGAGACCTGACAAATCTGCAGTGGGAGGCAAGAGGTCATAGCTGTGACCTTTTGTGAAGTGACACCTGTGGGAAACCTCCCCAGAACTGGTTGAATTTGTTCCTACTTGACAGTGGAAAGAGCCCAGTGAGACTGCAGGATCTAAGTAGGAGTTTGAGAAGGGCTCTAAGACACACATTGAGCAACAAGTACTAAGGGCAAAACAGAGCCTCATAGGAGGAAACTGTGAGGCAACTTAATGTAGGGTGCCAGGCAAGACTTGAATACAATTTATGATGTCATTCAAGGTCTTTTGGCAGAGGGGCCACTTAGGCCAAGTCACGAAAGATGGATAGGCTAGCAACAGGGCAAACTGCACAAAATTGCAAAACATTTTCTGATTCATCCAAACTTCCCTTTCTTAAAATTGTATTTGTTTAAAACAAAACAAAAAACAACAGCAAAGGCTTTCAGCTCATGAGATGGCTTAGTAGGTATAGATGCTTGCCAGCAAGCCTGACAACCTGTGGTTGATCTCTGGGACATACATGGTAGAAAGAAGAGAACAGACTTCTGCAGGCTGTCCTCGGACCTCTGCAATGCACTGTTACAGATATCCTAGAGAACTCATGAGTGTGCATATGCGCACACACGTTCATGCTCGTGCAGTGTGTACCCACAAACACACACAGACACACACACAGACACACACATAATAAATACAAATCTTTCATCTGTCTTCTTAATTTTCAAGTCACATTTTCATGCTTTCTTTTCTAAAAATGGGCATGCATTCACAACACTGGTTGTATTACAAATTCAAAGCTTTCTTAAGAGGAAGAACAGAAGAAAGAGTACCACCCATTATCTTACTTGCTTAGAGAAAACATAAATGCCAAGGTAGACTTGGTTAAGAGATAATGACAGGAAGGAATGCCAATGGCTCAAAGTTGTGCCAGTTTCTTTGATTTCCTCATTGAAGCTGCACATGGTAATTAAGGGACCTAGTGTCTCATTGTCCTCACTTAGGTTCCTAGGAGGACAGAATAGTATACTCTCAGGAAAAAATGGTTCTATGAAAATACAATAGATCACTCTTTGGTTTTCCAGCTCTTTCATTAAGGCCTGGGGAGATGGCTCAGTCAGTAAAGTTCTTATAAGCATGAGGACTCAAGTTTGATCCTCAGAACTCAAGTACAAACACATGGCTAGGCATGGTAGCACATGTTTGTAATCACAGTGATGTGGAGACAGACATAGGGAAACCCTTGGGGCTTATAGGTCAACCAGTCTAGCCTACATGGGAAGTTCCGGGCCAACAAAAAAACCCTCAAGAATCAAGGTAGATACCACTTGAGGAACTACACCTGAAGATGACCTCTGACCTGCTCTCCCCTGACACACATATGAATATGCACACTAATACACACAAAGAAAAGAAGCCACATTGGTTTTGGTCAAAATAAGTTATATGACAGTGCTTATCTTTTAAAATTAAGGCTAATTCTAGAGGGAACATGAAGATACTATATGTACCACAGAAAACTATCATTGACATCTATAAGTCCAGATTTTGTTTGTGGGTAAACACATTTATCTAGGTAGATGTTAGTAGCTTTGTCAATAATCAAGATACTCAAATACCTAATGGATTTCTCCACTTTTTTCTTTCTAGTGTGAATGACATTGTGGTTCTTGGGCCAGAGCAGTTCTATGCCACAAGAGACCATTACTTTACCAGTTATTTCTTGGTACTTCTGGAGATGATCTTGGACCCTCACTGGACTTCCGTCGTTTTCTACAGCCCAAAAGAGGTCAAAGTTGTGGCCCAAGGATTCAGTTCTGCCAACGGAATCACAGTCTCACTAGACCAGAAGTATGGTTTTTATTTTCTGTCCTTTGCCCTTGATACTTTGAAGAGCTCCTTACCTTAAGAGTTCCCTTAGGTTCAAGTAGTTAGCATGTGAATAAAGTTCTCAGGTGTGTCCACAGTTCATACTAAATTTGTGATCCTTAAAGGTCTTTGTTTTCTTGAGTTTCAAGTCCCCTCCAGTAGAAAGAGAATGACTCAAAAATATGGCCCTTGTTCCAAATTCTTACATAACTAAATATACTCCTCCCCGACACTCTTTCTGAAAGCAGGATGAGTATTCCCTATCTCTGCACTTTATGAACCCAAATGTTATTTAACCACATGAATAAGGTCAGGCTAACCAAAAGCTCTTTTTTTTTTTTAAAGATTTATTTATTTGTTTATTTATTTATTTATTTATTTATTTAATGTAAGTACACCGTAGCTGTCTTCAGACACACCAGAAGAGGGCATCAGATCTCATTACAGGTGGTTGCTGGGATTTGAACTTCAGACCTTCGGAAGAGCAGTCAGGTGCTCTTACCCACTGAGCCATCTTGCCAGCCCCTTTTGTTTGTTTGTTTGTTTGCTTTTGTTGTTGTTGTTGTTGTTTTGTTTTGTTTTTCAAGGCAGGGTTTCTCTGTATTGCCCTGGCTGTCCTGGAATGCACTCTGTAGACCAGGCTGGCCTCGAACTCAGAAATCCGCCTGCCTCTGCCTCCCAAGTGCTGGGATTAAAGGCATGCGCCACCACGCCTAGCTCCAAAAGCTCTTATTAGAGAAGGAAGCCTGCCTTTGACATGTGATGGTATAGTCGTCAGACTTACGATTATTCCATGGCTGTTTTTAAGAAATCATGAAATTTTAAGAGCAAACATTCTTGACAAATGATTAAGAAGTAAAGGTTTTCAAACCAGAAATATACTTTGAATAACAACATTTAGATTTGAGATCATGAACAGAGATGATCCTTGTAGAGCATGCCTTTGGGCTGGATGTAGTGCTGCATGTCTTTAACGCCAGTACTTAGGTTATATTTGTGATTTTGAGGCCAGTCTGTTCTACCTAGTCAGTTCCAGGACAGTCAAAGCTACAGTGGGACCATTCTCAACAAAACAAAACAAAACAAAAACAACTACAGAAAAGAAATTGCCTCGAAATATTCTTTGTGTTTTAAAAACATGAATGTGATTGAGCTTCGTTGCCACCCCATTGTTTTCCCAAGTACTAAGTTTGGGAGTGTGGACTCTATCATTGGAAGGATGCTCTTTCCTCAGTCTACTCAGCAATGACATTGAGTCTGTATGTCATCTGCAATACTAGTTGTCACTTTATGGTCACATTTCACATCAGATGCCTATAAAACCTTTCAATAGTATTAAAAATACCACTCGGTTATCTACTTTTATAATGTTATAGAGAGACATCACGGGGGTTCTTCAAGCTAGCATGAATTTTATATAAGACACAGTGTCATACTGCATTAAGACTTGCTTAAGTGTACGTGTTACTTTACAGGTTTGTCTATGTAGCTGATGTAACAGCTAAGAACATTCACATAATGAAAAAACATGATAATTGGGATTTAACTCCAGTGAAGGTAAGGATGCCCCAGCCAACCCACACAACAAGGTCCCACACATTAGTCTCATACTTGACGCAGGGATGCTTTTAAGGATGCACATCTATTTACACTTTTAGAGGGCTATCACCAAGCCCCTAGAAATGCTAGTGCCCAGTGCTGGAAGAGCTGGCCAGAGGCAGGGAGGGCAGAGAAGAACATTGAGATGGTGTCCTTACTACTTCATATTTGTTGAAGGTCATTCAGCTGGGAACCTTAGTGGATAACTTGACCGTTGATCCAGCCACGGGAGATATTTTGGCAGGCTGCCACCCTAACCCCATGAAGCTGTTGATCTATAACCCTGAGGATCCTCCAGGGTCAGAAGTAAGTATCGCTATCTCCTTGAACTAACATGGAAAGCTACATGGGTGAAAATTTCACTGAAGTGATGTTGAGGGGATTCACGTGGGTCACATTTATATTCCAGAACCAAACAAAATCTTTACGCAAAAATGTAGATATATTGGCAGTTAGAGAGATGGGGCTCCAACATTTTTAAAGTCACCCACCAGGGGCCAATATAATATCATCGCCAGACAGCAGGTTCTAACTTCTCAGGGGTTTTTGTGCTATTGAGAGTGATGAGGAAAGATGACCTTGATCATTCATATCGATATAGATTCGTCCTACTGTATTTTAGCTAGAAGGCAAGCTCTTAGAAGCTCCGTCAGGGGGTCGGAGAGGGAGAACTGTGTAGAACCATCTTCATTTGTTAAGCACAGCCGCATAGAGGGGTTAAACGACTACAGCCTCTGCCGCAAATGGACTTCTGTTCTCAAATTCTAATATATGATAGTATTAAAGACTGTCTTATTTTAAAATATATCTTCTAACGTGAAAACCATTGAATTATCTGTAACATTTAAACCAACTGCCTAAGACACTGCATTAAATATATTGTTCCGTTTAATGATAATTATAAGATTTTGGAAATTTTCATTGAATTTAGCTACAACTACAAATTCTTTCACAGATCCTTGAAAAGACTTATTACAGGCAATTACATTTTGCTAGATATTGTTTTAAGGCTTGGGCTATGTCAGAAAATAAACACACGTAGGCAAGTTAGATAAGAAAACCCTTGCCACACAAGCCTTATGACCTGTGTTTGATGCTGGGTCTCACCATGGAAGGAGAGAACCAACTGCCAAAGTTTCCCTCGGACTCCACAAGTGATATGGCATGTATGTGCCTGTACGGCATGCCCATGTGCTCACAGAAACACATATGCTTAGTAAAACTAATAAACTATGGAATGAAACTTTAAACAAGCATAAAAACCCATACAAGGCTCCCATTCTTAGGAGGCAGAAGGACAGACTCTAAATGAAAAGTATAGAAGATAAGTTGTATAGGACAACACAGCATAGTTAGATGAAGAAAGTTAAGATTGCTGTGTAGAGGTATGGCAGGTACTGGGTTAGAATAGAAGGTGTGGTCTGGAAAATGGTGTGACCTGTTTGGTGAGTTAAGAAACTGAGATTCAAATCTTAGCCTGCTTATTTACCAAGGTGGGATCATTTCTTTCTGAAGGGTGTGGCTGGTTTTTAATTCTTTTTCTTTGCAATTAACACACAAGTCATGATATCTATCTTTAAAAGAGCATCAAGAAATACTTGAGGCAATCATATTGTTGAGAATTTATGAGTGTAATTTCCCAGTCATCTCTAGAAGACATTTACCAATAAAATCCCCATAATGACAACAGCACTTGACATGCCAGCAAAGATGGGGAGAATGTCACAAAGTACCGCCTCTAGATGAAGAGCTACAGCCAATCAATGGCTGCTAAGAAAAGAAGAATTCATTTTTCCCCAGGCACAAGCCTTATTATAGATTATCCAGCCCCAAGTGGTCAGCCCTAAGCACATGGTCATCAGACCCAAACATACTCAGCCAGGGTACATGTGAGTATATAACTAATAACTAAAGAAGAAGAGATCATGGATTTGAGAGGGACTGAAGGATATGGGAAGAGTTGGGTTGCATAGAGTGAGGGTAGAAGTGTTGTAAATACAGTATTCATATATGAAATTCTTGAAAAATTAAATAACATGTAATAATAAGTTTCAGCAAAGGAAACCAACTTTTACTCTTATACAGTTACCTACAGCCTGACATATTTTATGCAGTTTCATTATTAATTTTATATCTACATTTATATAAAATAAATAAAAAGCATGTCAAATGTGAAAGTAATAGATTCCTTTTATAAACCCTTTTTTAAGATGTAAGACAACATGATTAAATGTCTTTGGATGAATATACCTCTTACTCTACATACTAAAGAAATCCTAGATCTATCTTGCAGGAGTTTAAATAAGAGCTACAATATTTATCCAATGAATAAAAATCCTGCAGCTAACATCTGTCTTTTTACAACCTAGAAGCTCTCAAGTGGATATAGAACAATCCCTTGGACTTTGAGGTTTATTTAGTCAACATATTGTCACATTATCCTTAGATTCTTTTCATAATAAAATTTAAAATATATAAGATATAATATTTATATTATTTATATATGCAGATTTATATGAAAATGTTGCCCATTTATACATTTCTATAAATATGTAATACAATAATAATGTACATATATTAATTCCAGAAGTGCACCGAGGCCTGAGACGACTGGAATCATTTCCTCAGCTAGTGAGCTACGCGTCCTTATTCAGACCCACAGTCCGCTGACTTCTAGTTAAGACAGAACTTTCCTGCCAAAGCTCAGCCACTTAGTCTGCTTTGAAAGTTAGGGCTAGTACTGCTGTGATGAAACACCAGAACGAAAATACGTTGGGGAGGATAGGGTTTATTCAGCTTACACTTCCATAATATTGCTATTCTTCATCAAAGGAAGTGAGGACAGGAACTCAGAGAGAGCAGGAACCTTCAGGCAGGAGCTCATGCAGAGGCCATAGAGAGATGCTCTTTCCTGGCTTGCTCACTATGGCTTGCTCAGTCTGCTTTCTTACAGAACCCAGGACCACGAGGCCAAGGATGGACCTCCCAAAGGATGGTCCTAAAATAACTAATTAAGAAAATACTCTATAGGGGCTGGAGAGATGGCTCAGTGGTTAAGAGCATTGACTGCCCTTCCAAAGGTCCTGAGTTCAAATTCCAGCAACCACATGGTGGCTCACAACCATCTGTAACGAGATCTGACGCCCTCTTCTGGTTTGTCTGAAGATAGCTACAATGCACTTACATATAATAAATAAATAAATCTTTTTTTAAAAAATATTTTTATTAGGTATTTTCCTCATTTACATTTCCAATGCTATCCCAAAAGTCCCCCATACCCTCCACCCCACTCCCCTACCCACCCACTCCCACTTTTTGGCCCTGGCGTTCCCCTGTACTGGGGCATATAAAGTTTGCAAGTCCAATGGGCTTTTCTTTCCAGTAATGGCCGACTAGGCCATCTTTTGATACATATGCAGCTAGAGTCAAGAGCTCCAGGATACTGGTTAGTTCATAATGTTGTTGCATTTGCAGGGATGCAGATCCCTTTAGCTCCTTGGGAACTTTCTCTAGCTCCTCCATTGGGGGCCCTGTGATCCATCCAATAGCTGACTGAACATCCACTTCTGTGTTTGCTAGGCCCCAGCATAGTCTCACAAGAGTCAGCTATATCTGGGTCCTTTCAGCAAAATCTTGCTAGTGTATGCAATGGTGTCAGCGTTTGGAAGCTGATTATGGGATGGATCCCCGGATATGGCAATCACTAGATGGTCCATCCTTTCGTCACATCTCCAAACTTTGTCTCTGTAACTCCTTCCATGGATGTTTTGTTCCCAATTCTAAGAAGGGGCAAAGTGTCCACACTTTGGTCTTTGTTCTTCTTGAGTTTCATGCGTTTAGCAAATTGTATCTTATATCTTGGGTATCCTAAGTTTCTTGGCTAATATCCACTTATCATTGAGTACATATCATTTGAGTTCCTTTGTGATTGTGTTACCTCACTAAGGATGATGCCCTTCAGGTCCATCCATTTGCCTAGGAATTTCATAAATTCGTTCTTTTTAATAGCTGAGTAGTAGTCCATTGTGTAAATGTACCATATTTTCTGTATCCATTCCTCTGTTGAGGGGCATCTGGGTTCTTTCCAGCTTCTGGCTATTATAAATAAGGCTGCTATGTACATAGTGGTGCATGTGTCCTTATTACCGGTTGGGACATCTTCTGGATATATGCCCAGGAGAGGTATTGTGGGATCCTCCGGTAGGACTATGTCCAATTTTCTGAGGAATTGCCAGGCTGATTTCCGGAGTGGTTTTACAAGCTTGCAATCCTACCAACAATGGAGGAGTGTTCCTCTTTCTCCACATCCTCGCCAGCATCTGCTGTCACCTGAATTTTTGATCTTAGCCATTCTGACTGGTGTGAGGTGGAATCTCAGGGTTGTTTTGATTTGCATTTCCCTGATGATTAAGGATGTTGAACATTTTTTCAGGTGCTTCTCTGCCATTCGGTATTCCTCAGGTGAGAATTCTTTGTTCAGTCCTGAGCCCCATTTTTTAAATGGGGTTATTTGATTTTCTGGAGTCCACCTTCTTGAGTTCTTTATATATATTGGATATTACTCCTCTATCTGATTTAGGATAGGTAAAGATCCTTTCCAATCTGTTGGTCGTCTTTTTGTCTTATTGATGGTGTCTTTTGCCTTGCCGAAGCTTTGCAGTTTCATGAGGTCCCATTTATCAATTCTCGATCTTACAGCACAAGCCATTTCTGTTCTATTCAGGAATTTTTTCCCCTGTGCCCATATCTTCACTGTTTTTCCCCACTTTCTCCTCTATAAGTTTCAGTGTCTCTGGTTTTATGTGGAGTTCCTTAATCCACTTAGATTTGACCTTAGTACAAGGAGATAGGAATGGATTAATTCACATTCTTCTACATGATAACCGCCAGTTGTGCCAGCACCATTTGTTGAAAATGCTGTCTTTTTTCCACTGGATGGCTTTTGCTCCCTTGTCAAAGATCAAGTGACCATAGGTGTGTGGGTTCATCTCTGGGTCTTCAATTCTGTTCCATTGGTCTACTTGTCTGTCGCTATACCAGTACCATGCAGTTTTTATCACAATTACTCTGTAGTACAGCTTTAGGTCAGGCATGGTGATTCCACCAGAGGTTCTTTTATCCATGATAAGAGTTTTTGCTATCCTCGGTTTTTTGTTATTCCAGATGAATCTGCCGATTGTCCTTTCTAATTCGTTGAAGAATTGAGTTGGAATTTTGATGGGGATTGCATTGAATCTGTAGATTGCTTTTGGCAAGATAGCCATTTTGACTATATTGATCCTGCCAATCCATGAGCATGGGAGATCTTTCCATCTTCTGAGATCTTCTTTAATTTCTTTCTTCAGAGACTTGAAGTTCTTATCATACAGATCTTTCACTTCCTTAGTTGGAGTCATGCCAAGGAACTTTATATTATTTGTGACTATTGTGAAGGGTGTTGTTTCCCTAATTTCTTTCTCAGCCTGTTTATCCTTTGTGTACAGGAAGGTCATTGACTTGTTTGAGTTAATTTTATATCCAGATACTTCACTGAAGCTGTTTATCAGGCTTAGGAGTTCTCTGGTGGAAATTTTAGGGTCACTTATATATACTATCATACCATCTGCAAAAAGTGATATTTTGACTTCTTCCTTTCCAATTTGTATCCCCTTGATCTCCTTTTGTTGTCGAATTGCTCTGGCTAGGACTTCAAGTACAATGTTGAATAAGTAGGGAGAGAGTGACAGCCTTGTCTAGTCCCTGATTTTAGTGGGATTGCTTCCAGCTTCTCTCCATTTACTTTGATGTTGGCTACTGGTTTGCTGTAGATTGCTTTTATCATGGTTAGGTATGGGCCTTGAATTCCTGATCTTTCCAAGACTTTTATCATGAATGGGTATTGGATTTTGTCAAATGCTTTCTTCGCATCTAAGGAGATGATCATGTGGTTTTTGTCTTTGAGTTTGTTTATATACTGGATTATGTTGATGGATTTCCGTATATTGAACCATCCCTGCATCCCTGGGATGAAACCTACTTGGTCAGGATGGATGATTGTTTTGATGTGTTCTTGGATTCGGTTAGCAAGAACTTTATTGAGGATTTTTGCATCGATATTCATAAGGGAAATTGGTCTGAAGTTCTCTATCTTTGTTGGGTCTTTTTGTGGCTTAGGTATCAGAGTTATTGTGGCTTCATAGAATGAGTTGGGTAGAGTACCTTCTGCTTCTATTTTGTGGAATAGTTTGTGAAGAACTGGGATTAGATCTTCTTTGAAGGTCTGATAGAACTCTGCACTAAACCCATCTGGTCCTGGGATTTTTTTGGTTGGGAGACTATTAATGACTGCTTCTATTTCTTTAGGGGATATAGGACTGTTTAGATCATTAACCTGATCTTGATTTAACTTTGGCACCTGGTATCTGTCTAGAAACTTGTCCATTTCATCCAGGTTCTCCAGTTTTGTTGAGTATAGCCTTTTGTAGAAGGATCTGATGGTGTTTTGGATTTCTTCAGGATCTGTTGTTATGTCTCCCTTTTCATTTCTGATTTTGTTAATTAGGATGCTTTCCCTGTGCCCTCTAGTGAGTCTGGCTAAGGGTTTATCTATCTTGTTGATTTTCTCAAAGAACCACCTCCTCGTTTAGTTGATTCTTTGAATAGTTCTTCTTGTTTCCACTTGGTTGATTTCGCCCCTGAGTTTGATTATTTCCTGCCATCTACTCCTCTTGGGTGAATTTGCTTCCTTTTGTTCTAGAGCTTTTAGGTGTGTTGTCAAGCTAATGTGTGCTCTTTCTAGTTTCTTTTTCGAGGCACTCAGAGCTATGAGTTTTCCTCTTAGAAATGCTTTCATTGTGTCCCATAAGTTTGGATATGTTCAAAGATGATCTATCTACATCAGGTCTTGTGTACTTGTGCAATCCTAGCTCATGGTCAAAAGTTACATGTTTTAAAATTTTTGGATATTTGTCAAAGTGTTCTCCAAATTATTGCCAAATACATTTACTAGTGGCTTTGCCCAGGCTGGTTGTGACCTTTAGTACTAGACATCGGAGAAGACTTTAATCTTGGTCTCTTTTTTCCTACCAAAATGTCCAATTAAAAGCTTTTTTTGACTTGTTTTTTTAAAAAAAAAAAAAAAAAAGTTTGGGTATGATGTGGCTTCATTTTCATTAAACTCCAAAAAGTCCTTAATTTCTTTCTTTATTCCTTCCTTGACCAAGGTATCATTGAGAAGTGTGTTGTTTAGTTTCCATGTGAATGTTGGCTTTCTATTTATTTCTATTTATTTTGTTATTGAAGATCAGCCTTAGTCCATGGTGATCTGATAGGATGCATGGGACAATTTCAATATTTTTGTATCTGTTGAGGCCTGCTTTGTGACCAATTATATGGTCAATTTTGGAGAAGGTACCATGAGATCCTGAGAAGAAGGTATATCCTTTTGTTTTAGGATAAAATGTTCTGTAGATATCTGATAAATCCATTTGTTTCATCACTTCTGTTAGTTTCACTGTGTCCCTGTTTAGTTTCTGTTTCCAGGATCTGTCAATTTTTTTTTTTAAGATTTATTTATTTATTATATGTAAGTACACTGTAGCTGTCTTCCGACACTCCAGAAGAGAGAGTCAGACCTCATTACGGGTGGTTGTGAGCCACCATGTGGTTGCTGGGATTTGAACTCTGAACCTTCGGAAGAGCAGTCGGGTGCTCTTACCCACTGAGCCATCTCACCAGCCCGGATCTGTCAATTTTAAGGGGGGAAAAAAAGAGGCCTGGAGAGATGGCTCAGTGGGTGGGAGCACTGACTGTTCTTCTAAAGTTCCTAAGTTCAAATCCCAGTGACCTCATGGTGGCTCACAACCATCCGTAGTGAGATCTGATGCCCTCTTCTGGGGTGTCTGAAGACAGCTACAGTGTACTTACATATAATAAATAAATAAATTTTTTTTTAATGCCCTATAGCCAAATTTTATAGTGACTACTTGTTGTTGTTTTTTGGAATCGAGGTTCCTTCATTTCCGATAACTCTAACTTGTGTTAATAGTTGACATAAAACCAGCCAGCACAAAATGAATGCAAATATCACTGTGAAGTAGTTAACAACTTGTTAAAGATCATGTTCTCTACTTTTCAAGGTTTAACAAGTTTATTTCAGATAAGAGTGACTTAACCACAGTGACTGACCCCTCTCCACTCAGTAAAGTCTTGTGCTTCTGCTTGAGACCCAAGCTTCAACGTTGTCTTATAGCAAACTGGAAGCAGAATTGCTGGAGCTAAAAAGGAAAACAAAAAGTAAAGGGGAAAAAATCCAAAGCTTCATTCTGATGCAAGAGATGAATAAAGATGACGGGCGCTTCAGTGATTGGCTGTTTTCCTTTGCTCCCTCTCTTTGTCATCCCCACCCCCACCCCCACCCTGTGAACTTCATCCAGATTGCTTGGAAATCTGAACCCTTATGTGTTTACTGGTTAGCAAAGCTGGGTGTGCTAATCCTAGCGATCAATAGCAGACCTAGGCAGCAGTGCCTCCAAACTCCTGCATTTCCTTTCTGTTTCTCAGCTGCCTCTCAGATACAGAGTCCTTAAGCAGTGAAGGTGGCCACCTTCTTGACCATCAGGTTAGGCTAACTGACTGACTGTCTTTTAGTCTTCTTGTCCTGAGATTCTCTCTCCATGCTATAGGCTCAGTCAATGGCACATTCACAGACGGTAACCACTGGCAACTCAGGAGATAGAGAAGTGTTTATGGAACCCAAGTTTCTTCTCTAGGGATACCTGCATTATCAAACCGCTGAAGGTCTCTATAGAGGAATTTGACTAATGTTAACAGCTAGTCCATTTTCGTGTATGATTGCTGTTAGGACATCAGTACCTTTCAGATGTACTTCAGCTTTAGCTTTGGGGTTTCCAAAAGTATACGTTATCCCAGAATCGGTGGAAAGGGAAATAGCTCTGTATAGCTTTTCCTGGACAGTGCAGTAATGAGTGCTCTTCTCTTGACAGGTACTACGCATCCAGGACTCTTTGTCAGATAAGCCCAGGGTGAGCACACTGTATGCGAACAACGGCTCTGTGCTTCAGGGCAGCACCGTGGCTTCTGTGTATCATAAGAGAATGCTCATAGGTACTATATTTCACAAAGCTCTGTACTGTGACCTCTAGATCTTTCTAAAACGTCTTTATATTTGGCAAAAGTAAAATTGTAATTTGTATGCTAAGGGGAACTGTAATTATTTACAATTATCAGTGATTGTATGTATGGTTTTTCTTATGGAGAAAAGTAAAGGAGTATAGAAACGTATATCCATGAAATCAAGAATCAAGTTAGTGAGTGGCAACCAGATACCCATGTGTCCTTTACTGTATGTGCCCAACACCCTGTATACTCTGTGATGCGTAGGCTGTATCGGCTTACATTTCCCATTCACTTGAATTTGTGCTCCTTGTTAAGTGTTCACTAAAACCACCTCCGACCGCTGTGATAGTCTGAGGCTTCTGCAGTCCACAGAGTGAAGAAGCGAATGGCTAACTATTACGATTCCCATTCTCTGTCTGTCTCGTATATGGTACCATCTTCCAGTCACAGATCCTGACTCTCATCTTTAAACTCTAAAGCCTTTCTTGAACACAGATTTGCCATACAGGGAGCAAGATTCTGGAAATCTGAAAAACCGCATCAGCTAGCTTGGTGCATGCTATGCTCGTGTACTTCTTTGAATAAGGCTTTTTATACCAATATTTCCATTATGTCACCAATCTTGGCTCTGAGTGTATGAGAAGGCCCCGGGACAGTTACCTTCAGCCATGTTCATCTTCTCTACTAGTTAATAAACACTTAGTAAGCAGCCTCCAGCTGATGGGAACCAATAAATCCAAAATGAAAAAAAATATATGCCCAAATGGCATGTACTAATGGACAAATCTAAATTTAATTTGATGAGAATAAATAAAGAATTCCTTTCTTGGTTAAAACAACAAACAAACAAACAAAAACCAATGATTTGTAGTTCATAACCACCTCCCTTCCCGTAGGGAACATTAAGACCAAGTTTTCTGCACAAAGATTTATTTGCCCCAGAGGGACAGATAAGGAACAAACACAGGAGATAGAGGAAGAGGGAGAAGGAACAGCAACAATGGAGAGGGGGCAGAGACAAGGGAGAAAGGGAAGAGGTATTTATCCCATAGTGGGGGTGGTGGGGGCGGTGGGGGCAGTGGGGGCGGGGTGGGGAGAGGACTGTCTCTGAATAGGGAGGATACAGGCATGGAGCACAGGCAAATGGTGATTATAAAGGTAAAATGGAAACCCTCCATATTAGGATGAGGTGTTTATTTATTAATTTTTATTTATTATTGGGGGGAGTAATACAGGGTTTCTCTGTGTAACAGTCCTGGCTGTCCTTTGAATTCTTCTTACAGACCAGGCTATCCTCAAACTCACAGGAATCCGACTGCCTCTGCCTCCTGAGTGCAGTGCTGGGATTAAAGGTGTATGCTACCACACAAGGTGATTAATTTTAGTTGGGCATGTTAATTTGGTGAGTCAAAGAGGACATCTGATTGCTAGACTTCAATACTTTCATAGGTGAACCTTGGTAGTCAGCTTTGGGAGGAGAAGTGGCCAAATAAGGGAATAGATCTTGGGGACTGGCTTTAGGAATGTGATCTAAGAATTTTTAGCAAGGCAGAGGGAATAGGAGAGAAGGGAGAGGCCTGCTAGAGCTACATTTGCCACACTAGAGCTTCGAGAGTCCTGTCATCCCCTCCCACAAGGTGTATTTGGTAATGGGGAATTAAGGAGACCTGTTTATATTCTAAAGAACACTGCTTAGTTAAAAGTTTTGTAAATAGTTTTATGCCAGGACAAAATAATACTCTTTACTTTTAACCTGTGCAATCATTTTTTATTCAGACATTAAGATTTTATAACTTTCATTACTTCAAGGAAGGAATAGCCCAGCTGAATGTTAGAGGGAGATGTCACCTTTTAAGTTCCAAAACACAGCCGTATGTTGCCGAGAGCTTAGCTGTTCGACTCTTTGCCTTGTAAGCATGAGGAACAAACTTTGATCCCCAACACCCACATAAAAGAGCTAGGTGTGTGGTTTGTGTTTGTAGTGCCAGCACCGGGCAAGGAGATTCCTGGTACTTTCTGGCTAAAAGCCTAGCATATTTAGTATACTTTAGGCCAGTGAGAAGCTGCCTCAAACAACAACAACAACAACACCACATTGTAGTTGATGCCCTACAGAGCAACCCCAGAAGCTGTCTTCTGGCCTTCACGTACATATGCATGCAAGCATGCACAACTCCATGCATGCACAAAATGTAGTTATTGAGAAGACTCCAAATAAAACTAATGATTAAAAGCCATGCACACTTGTAACTCGGTCCATTTTGAAAAATATGATAATTTCTTTTTTATCCTATGCATCATAACTACTGGATTACTTAACATTTGACTATTAAGGCTTTAACTGAATAAAAGAAGCATAAGCTAAATCCAAGGGGAGTGGGATAGTGAACCATATCCTAGAAAATCCAAGAGTTCAAAGAGCTGAATTCCCAGCTTAGGTTAAAGTCAGTGTGAAGTGGCCCCACATTCCACTCCCAGAAGCCTGAACAGACAGTTGCTTTGGCATTGAGAAAAACAGAAGGAAGAGATCAGATGTAGGTGAGAGATGATAATCATATGTCTGCCGTCACTCAGTTTCCCATTGAATGGTCAAAGCCATTCTGAAGCCCCAAGAAGTTGAGAGTAGATTGGTAGTTACCAGAGACCAAGAGAGTAGGGGTTTTCTGGGAATGGAGGAGGGGTACTGAGGGCTTAATCATTGAGTTCTAAGTTACAGTTAAATAGAGTGAAGGAGATGAAGAGAGTTATTACCCAAGGCAACTGCTATAGATGACAGAAATGCTCTCATTATTTCAAAAATCTTGGAGAAAGAATCATGAATATTTTCACCACCTAGAATGACCAATGTTTGAGGAGATATTTTCAGTCTGACTTAAATATTACACAAAGTATAACGCTTCAAAATATCACAGCAATAGAAGATATCAAGTTATGAGCTTACTTATGCCATGTTAGTAAACTAACAAACACCTCCTTAGCAGAACCAAATGCAGGCCCTCTTATGACTTTATACTATGCACTACAAAAACGCTTGGATCTCAACATCCATCTTTGAATCTACTGAGGGCAAATAATTTGTTGCCTGTTGAGGTTATGCAGGCTGTAAGAAAATATCAGGTCAAAGCATACTCATATAAGGCAATGGATGACTGGGTGAGTCACGTGGAGCATAATCTAGACTTGTTTTTAAGAAACATATGCTCCGCCCAGGGAGTGGCACTATTAGAAGGTATGGCCCTGTTGGAGTAGGTGTGTCACTGTGGGTGTGTGCTTTAAGACTCTCATCCTAGCTTCCTGGAAGGAGTATTCTGCTATCAGCCATCAGATGAAGATGTAGAACTCTCAGCTCCTCTTACACCATGCCGGCCTGGATGCTGCCATGTTCATGACTTGATGATAATGGACTGAACCTCTGAAGCTGTAAGCCAGCCCCAATTAAATGTTGTCTTTATAAGATTTGCCTTGGTCATGGTGTCTGTTCAGAGCAGTAAAACCCTAAGACACATATGGTTGTATCAGGTAGTAAGACTGGAAAAAGGAGAACAAAAACAAAAACAAACAAACAGGAAAGGAAGTGGGTGAGGGACAAAGAGAGGAAGAGAAAGAAATGGATAAACTCAACCAGAGATGATACAGAGCTGGAGAGAGTGAAATGAGAGGTAGCCCATGGGAGAGTATATGCAAGAAAATGATATACTTAACAGAAAACGTAGACATGCACATCTGAGAGAGAGAGACATGGTGGCTAAAGTAAGGGATTTAGCTTGTGACAAATTGAAATCCGAGAAGAAAGGAATATAGAATTTGTAATAAATAAATAAATAAATAAATAAATAAATAAATAAATAAATAAATAAGTGATCACATTGCAAATTAGAAATACATATCATATCTTGGTAAAATTGCAGAATATCAAATCCAAAGTCTTTAGAAAGAGTCAGAAGCGAAAAGCCTGGCATCATCAAAAAGAAAACATTACCATGGTCAAAAGGGAAACCCCAGAAGGTGCCACACACTCCGGTTGAGTCAGCTTGACAGGCCAAGAGGCCTGGAAGCACTTAAGAGGCAGAGAGTTTCACGGAAACTCAACTTCTGGAGTTTGGCGTTCTCATTCAACCACATACTCATACACTATTCCCGAGTTAGTCTGGTGTATGGATCCACGTGCTCTCTTTTAGTATTATCTTATTATAAGTGCCTTTTAAGATTGAATTCTGACATAGCTAAGCCTTTGCCAGTGTTCTAATGTCCTAGAAAGTCCTTGAGCTGACCATGGGCTTGGAATTCAGTAAGAATGTTGCCTATTCAGTGACATTCAGAATTGCCTCTGATATTACACTATCACTTTGAATAAAAACTAAGTGACTGCCCTACACAGGAATTTACCATCATCTAGGAAGAAGGAAGTTTGAGACCTAAGGAGGAACCAGAGTAGATACTTAGAACTATAGATGGCTGAGTTACACCCATACACACATATTTACAATGGCCTAGGGGGAAGGTAGACTATACAATAGACTAAAATAGGAACTATGGCAAGGGCATGAAGCCCTTGACCCTGGCTTCTAAGATTAAGTGGACCTTAGGTGGAGCTCTTTTTGATCCCAGTTGTTAACAATGAATTCTATCCCAGGTGGTTCCTGTCAGACCTTCTGTGTTTGCATTCCTCTGTTTTGTGTAAGAATCCAGTAACCTCTTTGTACCTTGTTGGTGTGTCACCCAACTTCCCTATTTTCTTCTGTATAAAAAGTTTGATGCTTGATTTGACAAATTACATTCAGATTCTACACAACCTCTCCTGTGTTGGTCTGTCTGTCATTCCCTCTGACGCTTTGCCCACCTGCCCCATAGACCCGTTCTACACAGACAATGGGATCCAGAGGGTCTGCGGCAAGAAGGTCCAATAACTTCAGAGTCTTCTGAAGTGTATGCTAAGTGTGTGTGGCGGTACCTTCAGAGTCCAGAGGAAGGTATCAGATCCTGTGCAGCTGGAGGTACAAGTAGCCATGTACAGCTCAGCACAGGAGCTGGGAATGGAACTTGGCTCCTCTACAAAAGCAGTGTACATTCTTCACCATGGAAACATTCTGACAAGCTTCCTGGAGAGCCTTAAAAAATGGTCACCCTGTTTCTAATGAAAACTTTGAATAAACGATGACTTATATAGGGAGATATAAGAATGAAAACACAAATAAATTGTCATAATAGAGCACTGGTTTTAATTATATTCATTAGGTATTAGTATATATAGAAATTTTAGAAATATATAAGTAGGATACAAATAAAAGCAAACTGTATCGAGTAGAGTTAATATAATAAAAACTTGTACCAATCTTTTGAGGGCTCACTTTTTTTCTAACTAATGAAGATCATATTCAAGTATTGATTCCATACTGGGCAGGCAATGAAGACAATAATGTATGCTGACTGGTTACAAATCAAATAAATTTTGCCTCAATTTTCTAAATATTCTATAAAATTATCTTATTTGGAAGTTATTAGAAATTTATTTTGAAAGTAAACAGCATTTCTAAATAACCTAATGGGCCAAAAAATTTTACAACAGAAGATGGATGGAAATGATTCTAGAATGGGATTTGAACTCGACCTGGTGACATATCACTGCAGTCCTTACATGGAGGGAACAGAAATAAGTTTATAAGTCTAACACCAGCCTGGGCTACACAGTGGGATCCTGTGTAAAACATTATTTTAATGAAACAATAAAAATTTCCTATAATTAAAATTTAAAGAAAGCAGCAGAAATTCAACTTAAGTTAATCTTTTATCCATTCATAGTAGAAAAGACCAATGGTACCAAATCAAGCATTGTTTAGCTGAGAGAAAAGAACAGTAAACCAAGCCCAAAGAAGTTCAAGAAAGAAAACAGTAAGAACAAAACTATGATCCTCCAAAAAGGCTGCATCAATGCTAACATCCTGGTGTCCTCTCCTCTATCAAAGATGGGTGACCTGTGTAAAAATAGAATGTACCAGAAATGTTCAGTGACTACTGAAGCCACATCACAGAAAATCTCCACAATTTCTGCTTGCTCATAAAAACTGCAAATCCTAAAGTTTTGATTGGTTTCAGAAGCTATGTTCTGGATTAATTCTTTAATGATAGCTTGTACAACTAGCGAGACAGAAAAATCAATATCTAATGGAAATATTCAACAGTTGCTATATGTTTATTCCTTAGAAAAATTAACAATAGCTAAAACAAAAATAATGCTCATTTGATGAGATGTACAAGAAAAAAATTTCAAATGTATGGTGTCAGAAATGACAAATAAAATGTGCAGGTTATAAGTTGGCACTAGAGAGATAGAAAAGTTGATAAGTTATGCCAATAAATTTTGAAATTTTAGGAAATAAAAATAACTAGAAAACTATAACTTTATTAATTACTGATGAATCGGTTATTATAACAAACAGAATAGAAAATCAGTGCCTTAAAATGTATATTTATTTCTCTTTAAGAGTCCTAGGGAACCACATTTTTTATTAATTTATTCATCTTTTCACTTTACATCTGGATCACAGCCCCTCCATCCTCTCCTTCCAATCCCAGCCTCACACACGTCCTTCCTCCATTCTCCTCCTGGCCTTTTCCTCAGAGATGGGAAAGCCCCTCAGGGATACCAACCTGCCCTGGCACATCAAGTGACAGCAGGACTAAGCACATCCTCTCCCCCTGAAGCCAGATAAGGCAATCCAGTTAGGGGAAGGGGATCCAAAGTCAGGGAACAGAGTCATAGAAAGCCCCTGCTCCAACTGTTAGGGGAACCCCATAAAGAACAAGCGACACATCTGCTACACATGGGTAGAGGACCTAGGTCCAGCCCATGTGTGCATGCTCTTTGGTTGGTGGTTCAGTCTCTGTGAGCCTCTGGGATTGTTGGGAACTAAAAAGGGCGCCCTGTGGAAGAGGGGGAAGGGAAAACCCACACACTGCCAGAGTTTTACCTATTCTCTGGTCTGTCAGTTGTGGGAGGGCTGCTATCTACCATCCACTCATCCCAGGGTGAGCATCTAAGCCTCTGACCCAGTCTTCAGGGAGTGGCCAAGGGGCAGCCCTACCTGGGAACCCCAGAGCTACTTTGCAAAAGCCACCAGGGTTATAGGAGAGAGGGATGAGGGAAGAGGTTCCCAACACCGGCGAGAGTGAGTGCAGCAGATCTTGACTGGAGCACAGGAAGGCCTTCTAACAGGAGATTAGAAATGGCTCATTAGTCTCTAGATGGGCCATCCTTTCAATTCAGAAACAAACTTTGTGTCTGTAACTCCTTCCATGGGTGTTTTGTTCCCAATTCTAAGAAGGGGCAAAGTGTCCACACTTTGGCCTTCGTTCTTCTTGAGTCTCATGTATTTTGCAAATTGTATCTTGTATCTTGGGTATTCTAAGTTTCTGGGCCACTTATCCACTTATCAGTGAGTACATATCATTTGAGTTCTTTTGTGATTGGGTTACCTCACTCAGGATGATGCCCTCCAGGTCCATCCATTTGCCTAGGAATTTCATAAATTCATTCTTTTTAATGGCTGAGTAGTACTCCACTGTGTAAATGTACTACATTTTCTATATCCATTCCTCTGTTGAGGGATATCTAGGATCCATCCCATAATCGGCCTCCAAACGTTGACACCATTGCATACACCAGCAAGATTTTGCTGAAAGGACCCTGATATAGCTATCTCTTGTGAGGCTATGCCGGGGCCTGGCAAACACAGAAGTGAATGCTCACAGTCAGCTATTGGATGGAACACAGGGCCCCCAATTGAGCAGCTAGAGAAAGTACCCAAAGAGCTAAAGGGGTCTGCAACCCTATAGGTCTCTAGCTGCATATGTATGAGAAGATGGCCTAGTCAGCCATCATTGGGACGAGAGGCCCCTTGGTCTTGCAAACTTTATATGCCTCAGTACAGGGGAATACCAGGGCCAAGAAGTGGGAGTGGGTGGGTAGGGGAGTGGGGGGAAAGTGTATGGGGGACTTTTGGGATAGCATTTGAAATGTAAATGAAGAAAATACCTAATAAAAATTATTTAAAAAAGAAAGAAATGGCTCATTAGGAGAAAACCTGTCCCATCCTCCAAGCACAGTGGGCCTTGATGAGCAGAGACATTCTATGGTTTTAGAGCTTTATTATAGAAAAGCAGGGAGAAAGAGAGAAGAGGGGGAAGGCTAGAGAGAACGAGAGTAAGAGGGAGAGAAAAGAGGAGAGGAGAAGACAAAGAGAAAGGAGAGAAGAGGAAGAAAGAAAGGAGAGAAGGGGTAAGAGTTAGGGGTAAGAGGGAGACAAGAGAGCGAGAAGTAAGAGGAGCAAGAGAGCGAGGTGGGGCTGAACAGCCCTTTTTATGGTCTTTACTGTTGCTAGGTAACTGGGGAGGCATTTAGCCTGAAGGTCAGAAGCTTGGGCTATTGTGTACATGACTTCTAGCCATACTTCCCTTGTGGGAGAGTCCACCACAGTGTAACATTCACAGTAAGTGGCCTTCTTCATGCTGCTGCTACCATCCATATAGGTGGTTGAAGTTATGTTCACTGTGAGAGACACGTCACTCTCCATCATCAAGATAGAAGCAGAAAAACATGAGAAAAGATGTAAAGGAGCAATAAAGCCCAGAACCAGAGTCTTAGTTAGGGTTTTGCTGCTGTGAACAGACAACATGACCAAGGCAACCCTTATAAGGACAATATTTAATTGGGGCTGGCTTACAGGTTCAGAGATTAAGTCTTGTATCATCAAGGCGGGAACATGTCAGCATCCAGATAGGCATGGTATAGGAGATGCTTAGAGTTCTGCATCTTCATCCGAAGACTGCTAAGAAAATACTGGCTTCCAGGCAGCTAGGACCGGGGTATTAAAGCCCATGACCACAGTGACACACTTACTCCAGCAAGGCCACACCTCCTAATAGTGCCACTCCCTGGGTCAAGCATATTCAAACCATCACAACCAGGAATGGTATCCATCACTTCTGCTCCCTTTCCAGTACTAAAAGCTAATCAGAAAGCCATATCTGACAGCCAAGAAAGATAGACGCCATACAACTAGAGAGAAATATGCTTAAGAGGCGCAGAATAAATTTTAGTGAATAATTCATCTGCGTCTCACACATTCAATTCTTCATTTTCCTCCAAGCTCCGTCTAATTCTGCCCCGCAGCACAAAGTACAAAAGCCACTCTTTTGTGTTCTAATGTCCAGATTAGGCCCAGATGTAGCTAAAGTTACAAGCCTAGAAGGAAGAAACCTCGTCTTCAACACGTGCAAATTGCAATAGTTCAGTGTGACCTCTAGACCTGCAATGGTCAGTTTTAATAATATATAAAAATGAATGCATTCAACAGCCTACAGGACCTGTAGAAGAGGCTGAAAGGCTCCCATCCTAGTCATTATCAATTCTCCAAGGTTCTCTGAAGTTCCAAAATTCTGAATTCTTTCCAGTCCATCAGGCCTCAAGGCCAAATCTGAATCAGGTCTTGGAAAGGCTGTAATTTTAATTACCTGCTTTTCACAAGTGTCGGTGTGAAAGTCAGAACATTTTTAGATGGACCTGCCTTCTGGTTGCTTCTGAAATGCAAGTACCTTGGAAACTCAATACTTTCTAGCTTGTTTACTTCCTGTTAGTGTCTGTGCCAAGAATGGCACCCAGATTTCATTTCCGAGCACAGCTCTGACTTAACATTCTGGTTCCCATGATCCATTTCTCACTTCCTCAGTTAAATTCTGTCTCCTTGGAGACTGTCTGAGTAAAGGAGCATGAAGAAGGAAGAGGTTTGCTGTCATGGTGCACAGCACTATGGACCCTAATTTTCCTAACTGGAAGGCACTGAGAAAGGCATGAGCTATCACAATAGTAGTTCATGTTATTAAGATGCGGAATTAAAATTCTACTTTGGCTATTTTTCTCAATTTTTCTATTTTTAGAGTTTTTTTCTTTTAAATTGTTTTATTTTACTGTTGTATGACATAGCACTGAGGCTTGCCCCCATAGCCTTGCACATGTTAGCTAAAGCTACAGTCCAGATTTCTCCTCTCTCCTCACCAGGTCTTAGCTGAGTCCATAGCTTTCTCACTGTCCTCTGGCAAAAGCATCAGGCCAGGCAGTAGTCAGCTTGACAACCATTCGCATCAGTCTCTGTATGAGTGGCCAGCCGCTCTAGTCATGGCAGGAAACAGTTTTCCTGACTCTTTTGCAATGGCAAAGCGAAGACTCCCAGTTTTGTAACTAGGTGGCATATCAAAGTCCCAACCCTCCTTTGCTCATGGACTTTAAGTCTTACAGAATCCCTCTTTGTGGTTAAATCACTATATGTTTAAGCTCACATTAAGTAGTTGAAACTGACCTCCTTAAATATAGAGGTTTAAAGAATGTAGGCACTGCTGGAAGATCATAATGTTTTGGAGAAGGGGAGATCCAGAAGGCCAGCTTTTTGGACTTGACTCCAAATTCAATGCATTATTATGTAACTCTGGCCTCTGGGTCTTAAGTTTCTATTAATACAGTGGTTATCACTTATCATTAGTGACTGCCATCTAATAAAACTAAAATTGAGCCAGTAATAGTAACTACAGCCTACAGTTGGTAAGATTAAAAGTATTAATATCTACGTAACTGAAGGAACAATGCGTATCACATGACACCATTGAATCTTAAGCAACAGAGATTTCAGGGCCAGCTCTGGTCAAGACTATGGTGGTTTGAATATGCTTGGTCCAGGGAGTGGCACTATTAGGAGGTATGGCCTTGTTAAAGTTGGTGTGGCCTTGTTGTATTAAGTGTGTCTCTTTGTGGGTGGGCTTTGAGACCCTTCTCCTAGCTGCCTGGAAGACAGTCTTCTCCTAGTGGCCTTCAGATCACGATGTAGAACTCTGAGATCCTCCTATACCATGCCTGTCTGGATGCTGCCATGCTCTGGCTTTGATGATAATGGACTGAACCTCTGAACCTGTAAGCCAGCCCCAGTTGAATGCTTTTTAGCATGGTCATGGTGTCTCTTCACATCAATGGAAACCATAATTAAGACAAAGACCATATTTCAAAGTAAAAAAAGTTAAAGGGCTGAGCATGTAGCTCAGTGGTAGAATACTTGTGTGGCATACACACACTTATGCTTCAAAAACTCCACCCTGTGGACGAGGAAGATTTTAAAGATTCCAGATGACTGTTTCAACTTGTGAAAGTTTGGTCTTTGTGTCCATCTAGAACTAAGCACTTTCCATCTAGTTATATGCATTCTGTGGGGGCAATGCTGTTATCTTTGAGATCAAAACCAGTTTCCCAGCAGGGTGATGGAATGCACACCTTTAATCCCAGCAGGGAAGCAGAGGCAGGCAGCAGGAGAATCACTTGAGTTCTAGGCCAACCTAGTCTACTGAGTAAATCCCAGGAAAGCCAGGAATACACAGAGAAACCTCTTTGGAAAAAGAAAAACAAACAAACACCCCCCTCAACACAGACACAGACACAGATAGACACACACACACACACACACACACACACACACACACACACACACACACACACAGAGAGAGAGAGAGAGAGAGAGAGAGAGAGAGAGTTTATCTTTTCACTGAATAACTTACTGAAAAGAAATCTAAGAGATAAATAGGGGCTTCAGTGTCTTTAGGACCAATCTGGAGTCGCTCCTTGTACTGGGTTCCCTTGGGAGAGCATGCAGTCACAGGGTGATATGTAGCAAGACTGATGGAAGAAGGAACTTTAGCCTTCTGCTCAGAAAGGAAGGGTTTTTAATAGCTTCTCTACCATCGTCTTAAACTGACTCAAATAGAGTTGATTTCCTTGCAATAGTGAACAAAGCAGCTGCAAATATGCCAATCTATTATATGTGTATAAATATGTTTAAACAATTGACCTGTGGGTGCAGTGTGACCATAGACAGGAGAAAAGGGAAGGATGGATATTAGGTGATGAAGGGGGACTGCATGTTGGTAGTAGACACGAGTCGTGAGAAGACAGACAGCTAGTTGGTTTTCTAGTTCTAAGCGTGACATGGGTTTTTCCAGTTAATTGGTGCTAGATAAAAGCATGAAAAACAGTGAAAGTGCAAAATCCAACTTGAAGTTCCACACCTTCAGAATGGAGATTCCAACTGTACAGAAGTTTGTTAAGACTTGGAGCCTGGTTAACTTTGATACAGGTTATAGGGTTTTTTTTTTTTTTATATAATAAAGTTTAAACAAATGAGTTTGTCAATCTTTGTATAATTCTCTAATCACTAAGGAAATTGAGTTTAAGAAGTTGATGTGAACAGAACTATATCCTAGAAGCAACTGTTTCCATACACGTTGAAATGGATAAAGGCGTGTGACGATGATCTGTACAGGAGTTGTGAGTGGCTATACAGGTAGCGCTACACTTAACAGCGCTGATAGAGGTTACATGATGTGGAGCTAAAGTGGGTGAAGAATACACACAGTAGGTCTTTATTTTGGGGGTTTCCAAGGAGGCAAAATTGAGCAATATTACTTAATGGTGGCAAAACTGAACAGAATGTGAAGGTGGTATTGACCTCAAATATCTAGGTTTTGGTTGCTTCTAGGAAATTTGGGGAACGTGACTAAAAAATATAGGTACAAAATAGAAGTTGGCAGCCCTCAACAGGGCTGCCAACTTTGGGGAATCCAGAAGTTGGGAATTCTAGGGAGTTAAGCCCCAGCTTCTGTGTCCCTTCCCCTGGTCTCACTTTTCACACTGACTGGGGCTCCCAGTCACCCTCCTCTTACTTGGGCGGGAGGGGAAATCACCCTACTTCCAGAGAAGTGTCCGGACCGGTACAGCTTCCGGTACAGCTTCAACTAGGTTCAACTGTGCAGCTGAACTCTTAATGTCTCACAAGGGCCTGCTTTCAGGTCTGGCTAGCGAGTTCTCATGGCTGAGGTTTTTTAAAGCGGGTCTGCTCAGAACTAAACTAACCAGTATTGTATTGTGATACATGGCTTTAGGGACTGACAGAGCAGGTGGACACTCCCTCCCCCAGGGCCCCTTGGTGTGTCCCTTAGCCCCTGCAGACTGCCTGGAGATCAGGATCGATGATAAAAGTTTTCATTCTAACAAAAAAAAAAAACCATATAGGGGTATTTTATGAAATGCTGACAGTATCCTCTCTCACTCTGATGCAAGAGAATAGATGAGAGGCAGAATAAGAACGATCAGAAATCTGACAGGGTATTAACAAGTAGCGTATTAGGAACCCTCGACGATAGCAAAGTGAGGGTATTAACCCCAAGGAGTAGCAGGTGGGTGGTGTGAAGAGGCAATTTACAGAAAAGGAGGAGGGGAAGCACATGAAAGGGGCTCAGAACCCTTAGCAGTCAGGAAAGGCCCTATGAAGGAAACTCTTTTAAGTTACTTTATATCTGCCAGGCCAGTGACCATTAACAGGCCGGTACTGGCAGACACTGATGGGGAAATGCAGATACAAGGAGCCTCATACACCATCAGTGGGAGAGTTAATGTGTACAGGACTGGCATGTAAGGACCAGTCAGCAAAAAGCCTTCCACACACTGTGGAACTCAGATGTATTCTTGCATCCATAGTCTGACTCAGCAAACACTTGTTTGTAATACCTCTTTCGACACTCAACTAGTTCTAAGTATGACTTCTCCTTAATTCCTACTGACTTAAAGATGCAAGATTGCAACTTATGCTCTGTTTCAAAGATGGAGGAGTACAACTTCTATTTTGTACCTAGGGAAGGAAGGCCCTAGACACATGGAATCTGACTCATTAATTAGAATTAGGTATTTTATTCAAACTCTTTATATAACTGGTATATGTTAGCAGGTTCGGAAACACATTTCATTTGAAGTGTAGCTTAAGGTATTGGTTTAGGGTTTCACCACACTTTCTACAGGTAAGATGGGGTGCCCACACAGTGTTACTGGCATGCTCAAGTTTTGCTCTTTGTCACAATGCCACAGGAAGTAGCCTCTGGTAGGAAAGCAAGTTATCCACACTTCTTACCAAGACATTTTTTGCATCACATTTTAAAAAGTGGTTTATTAGATATCGAAAAGACCACAATTAGTAAACCACGGGCAAGGTGTACAACTGTGCGACATCCACAGGCAAAGTTTTCAGTAGGAGCCGAGGGTCTGAGGAAGATTGTTGTGGCTGGAATAGTTGATGTGAAACATTGTTATCCAGACTGTTAGCTCTTTGGAAACAAAAAAGTAGCACCGCTCCCATATCTAAGTGGTAGAGTCCTTCCCCAGATGAGTGAGACCCTGGGTTCTATCTACTACCTACACTGCAATAGGAAAGAAGAAACAGAGCGAACAACTGAAAACAAACCACAGCCAGAGAGAAAAGCAAGTGTTCCATGTGTCTCATAACACGAAGTCTATTAGTTTAGACATTTCTTTTATTTTTCCCCTTAGTTCATGGCTACCTAAGGTTCAGCCATACAGTACATGGCCTGACAATCTGACCAGTCATTTCTGTAGATATGAAATGCAAACACATCTTCATCTTATATTTAAGAATGCTCACTTGAGATTTATTACCACCATTAACCTCACTACTTGACCAGTCTTTTTATGTGGGCATTCTTTTATTAAACTGTAAGTCAGAAAAAAAGTTATTTTCTAAGGACAATAGAGAAATAAAATGTTGTATGTGTTGCTTAGAATATAACCTAAGGTTTCACAAATGTCACACAAGTAATGGACCACTGTCCTACAAATCTAAGCAGTGATAAGATGTTAGATCCAGAGGAATCAATGAGAAATGAGTAGGGATGAGCTTTGAGGCATCGCAAATGACACACAATCAATTTATGACATGATGGATCTAGTGACAGCCATGTAGTCACACGCTTAAGTTTAAACACAGTGCCTGTTGTTTAATCAGTGAAACAAATTTGAGAACTAACTCTAACAATTCAATTATATCTAAAGCCAAAATGACCTCAGCTCGGATTGCTTGATTGATTTAGAAATTCCAGCTCCTCTAGCTTCTCTGGCCTGTAAGTGAACTACTCACTGACATTCGGAAACTGAATAATCCCAGAGAAATCTCATGTTTCAATAGGACTTCAATTACAGTCCCTAAAACGAAGAGTGCATCTTTCTGAAATAAGTTGCCACTCTTTGTAGATATTACAAGAATTTTCAGAAGTCCTCTTTTCATCTTGCTACTTTTGAAATACCAGTGTAAGCAGATCTGAAAGTAATCCAGTTATTAAGTGGTCTTTTCTCCAAAATATACAACCTTAAGGCTGTCTGTTAGGGAGCTGCATGGTTTTGAAGCCTAGATTATTTTGTTGTGTCTTTTATATGTAGTCATTGAAGGAACAATAGAACCATCATTTCATTCTATTCTGGTGGTGGTCTTTTCCAAACTCGTTTCTTTTTATTATTATTATAGTTGTTGCTCTGATTATTAGAAAATGAGCCACTTGTTCCCAAATTACAATAATTTAAATTAAGTCCATTGTTTGAAAAAAACAAAAGTCTCACTGTATTGCCTTAACTAATCCAAAATTCATGGTCTTATGTGATTTGATTCTCCCATCTTTGCTGTCCAAGTACCTAAGACTAAAAGTATGCACCACTGTGTCCATCTATAAATGAGGATTTTTCTTCTTTTTTATTAGTAGATATACGTAGTTAGTGCATACCTATTATTTTACAATATGATGAATTTTATTAGGGTATTTCAATAAACATAAAATATATTTCGATCAAGTTCCCTCTCAGCAAACTTCCTCTCTTTCTCCCTTCCTTTTGAGTAGTCCTTCTCAGCTTTTAATCCATCCATCCAGACACCATCCATTAGGGAAGGAGACTTATATTTCTGAGTCTGGCTTACGTTGCCTTAAGAGGAAGACATAGGTTACTCCTTTGTGTCATTTTGAGAAGGATAATTTTACACATTCAATCGTCTCTGCAGTGGAGAGTGGAGGCTTTTGTCTTGGGCAGGTAAATGACAATTTAAAAATGCCTATTATAAGAAAATTATGAGCTCAGTTTAACAATTAAAGATATAGATAGGTAATGATCAAAATATTTTGTGAGTAAAAGCCATTCGCGTAAGATTTTGCCCTCAAATGCAGTAATTTCTTCCCTGCATTGCAGACCTTTGGACCTTTTTAGAAGTTACAGTGCTGTAGAGTCTGTTTGTGTTGAGAAGTGTATATTGAGTAGTTGATTATTGCACGCTTCTGTTTATGTTCATTTTTTATTCTTTTAATAAAGTATACAAATTCAAAAACAAACAGAAATGATCAACCATTGTTTGATTGTTGCCACATAAGCATACATTATCATGCATGCTGTGTGTCTAGCTCTGTGGGTAAAGTTGTCTGCAGATTTGAACAGTTCACCTGTAGTCCAAGCCTTCTGGTCTGCTGTTTGCCACAGTTTCCTCTCAGCAGAATCTCTCCATCTGATTATTTATAGTACAACCAAACAATCACCATTTACTAAGGTTTTTTATAAAAAGTCTATTACAAATCCCTTCTCTGCATCTGCTGGGGTGCTCCGATTAGTTTTCTCTGTTGTTCTGTTAGTTATAAGGTTGATTTAAAATGTTAAACCAAGTTTTTGTCCTCAGCGAATGTCCCCCTTGTGTGTGATGTTTGTGCCCTTTTATCCCTTTTATGTGCTGTAGACTAACATAGCTAATGTCGTTTTCAAAACGCTAATGTCCACATTCATCAAAATGACTGATCTGTAGTTTCAATTACTCCTGGTTTAATAGCTTTACCAGGTTTTGATGTCAAGGTCATATTGACCGGACAAAGAGCTCAGACACATTCTTTCTTTTCCTATTCCCGGGAAAAGGTCATGTAAAACAGTATTGTTTCCTCATGGAGTATTAGACGAGTATACGTCCATGAAGCTACCTCTGGAGATAACATTTAGGGAGAATGTAAAGTAGAAAGTGTGCTGCGGGGTATGGGGCGGTTTAAAAATGCTTGCTGTCCAAGCAGGATGACCTGAGTCAAATCCCTGGAGCCCATGTGAAATGCTAAGCATGGGTATGTGACATCACCATCACCATCATCACTGTTGTAGGGAGGGACAAAGGGCTTGCTGGGGTTTGCTGGCTGCTAGCATAGCTCCATATTGAGGTAAGAGAGCCAGTATCTAGGGAATAGGGCAGAGCAACTGAATTACCCATTTTCCTCTAGAGTCAGAGAACTTATGAAATATCTCTATATAATAAGGGAAATTATTAGAATAACTTACAGCTTGCAGTCCAACTAACCCCACAATGAGCTGTTAAAATGGAAAGTCCTCTTGTTTCTCAATGGAAATCTAGTAGTTTCTCAGTCCCACAAAGCTAGTTGGTTCAGCTGGTCACCTGTATCAGCTGGAATCCCTGAAGAAGTAGGTTCCAACAGATGTGCTGGGAAGTACATACAAGCAGGTGAGGAGGAAGAGTAAGACTTCCTTCTTCCATTGTCCTTATGGAGGACTCCAGCAGAAGGTGTGGCTCAGATTAAAAGCCTGGGTTTGGAAGTTGCTCACTGTCCCAGACTTGAACTCAGAGATCTGCTTGCTCCAGTACCCTGAGATTAAAGGCATGTACTACTTTGCCTGGGCCTAAGCTTTTCATGGCCACTATGCCTCAAGATCTACGTCAAAAGCGTTCACAAATATTCAAATCAACAAAAGTATAGGTGAAAAAGATGATCTAACAACAGACACCAGGAAAATCCAGAGAATCATAAGGAATCATAAGCAAAAAATCACCTTTAAAGACTTAAACTCAGCCAGGCAGTGGTGGCACATGCCTTTAATCCTAGCACTTGGGAGGCAGAGGTAAGCAGATTTCTGGGTTCAAGGCTAGCCTGGTCTACAGAGTGAGTTCCAGGACAGCCAGGGCTACACAGAGAAACCCTGTCTCAACCCCCCCCCCCAAAAAAAACCAAAAGCCAAACCAAACCAAAACAAAAACCCCCAAAACAAAAAAAAACTTAAACTCTGCCAAAATGGAAAATCTAAAATAAATGGAAACATTTCTTGATACATAGCACTTACCAAAGTTAAATCGAACTTAGATAAGCAATTTAAACAGACCTGCAACCCCTAAAAATGGCCATGATGCATTTACCACGGAATTCTATCAAATTTTAAAGAGGAGTTAAAGCCAATACTCTTCAAATTATTCCACAAAAGAGAAATAGAAGGAACGCTACACAATTTATTTTATGAGCCCAGAGTTACTCTGATACCCAACTCCATAAAGACTTAACAAATTAGAGAATTATTGGCCACATTCCCTTATGAATGAACATAGATGCAAAAATACTCCATAAAATACTCGCAAGCCAAATCCAAGAACACATCAAAAAGATGTCTACTATGATCAAATAGACTTCATCCAAGAGATGGAAAGCTCAATATATGAAAATCAATAAATGTAAGCCACATAAACAAGTTGAAAGAAAAAAAACACAATTATCTCATGTAGAAAAGACCTTTGATTAAAATCCAACATTCCTCCATGGTAAAAGTCCTGGAGAGACTAGGAATACAGGAACATACCTCAGCATAATAAAGACAATTTATAGCGAAGTCATCAGGGAAATGCAAATCAAAATAACCCATCTCACATCAATCAGAATAACGAAGATCAAAAACTCATGTGACAGCACATGTTGGTGAGGATGTGGAGAAAGAGGAACACTCCTCCATTGCTGGTGGGAGTGCAAACTGGTGCAACCACTCTGGAAATCAGTCTGGTGGTTCCTCAGAAAATTGGACATAATAATACCGGAAGATCCAGCAATTCCTCTCCTGGGCATATACCCAGAAGATGTTCCAACTGGTAAGAAGGACACATGCTCCACTATTTTCATAGCAGCCTTATTTATAATAGCCAGAAGCTGGAAAGAACCCAGATGCCCCTCAACAGAGGAATGGATACAGGAAATGTGGTACATTTACACAATTATTCAGCAATTAAAAACAATGAATTCATGAAATTCTTAGGCAAATGGATGCATCTGGAGGATATCATCCTGAGTGAGGTAACCCAATCACAAAAGAACACACATGATATGCACTCACTGATAAGTGGATATTAGCCCAGAAACTTAGAACATTCAAGATACAATATGCAAAACACATGAAACTCAAGAAGAAGGAAGACCAAAGTGTGGACACTTCGCTCCTTCTTAAAATGGGGAACAAAACACCTATGGAAGGAGTTACAGAGACAAAGTTCAGAGTTGAGATGGCAGGAAGGACCATCCAGAGACTGCCCCACCCAGGGATCCATTCCATATACAACCACCAAACCCAGACACTATTGCATATGCCAGAAAGATTTTGCTAACAGGACCCTGATATAGCTCTCTCTTTTGAGGCTATGATGGAACACAGGGACCCTAATGAAGGAGCTAGAGAAAGTACCCAAGGAGCTAAAGGGGTCTGCAACCCTATAGGAGAAACAACAATATGAACTAACCAGTAGCCCCCAGAGCTGTGTCTCTAGTTGCATATGTAGCAGAGGATGGCCGCAATGGGAGGAGAGGCCCTTAGTATTGCGAAGATCATATGCCCCAGTACAGGAGAATTCCAGGGCCAGGAAGAGGGAGTGGGTGGGTTGGGGAGCAGGGTGGGGGGCGAGGGTATAGGGGGCTTTGGGGAAAGCATTTGAAATGTAAATGAAGAAAATATCTAATTAAAAAAGAAAGAAAAAAATATAAAAATAAATAAATAAACTAAAAAAAATACTATCCTGAATAATAAAAGAACTGCTTGATGTATCACCACTCCCAATGTCAAGTTGTATGTCTATGATATTGGCACAAAAACAGACACATTAATGAATGGAATTGATATGAATACCCAGACATAAATCTACATGTACCTATGGACATCTGATTTTTTTATAAAGAAGCCAGAAATAAATACACACTGGAAAAAAGGCAGCATCTTCAACATGTGGTGCTGGCTAACCTCCTGTCGAAGACACACAAGTAAATGTCTGCAAATAGACCCATATTTAGCACCATGAACAAAACTCAAGTCCAAGTGGGATAAAAGACCTCAACATAAAACGAGATATCCTAAAACTGATAGAAGTGATAGTGGGGAATGCCTTGCATTCATTGGCACGGGAAAAGACCTTCTAAAGAGAACACAGATGGTGCAGGCACTATGATCAACAATTAATAATTGGGAGCTATGAAACTGAAAAGCATCTGTAAGCATCAATTGGACAAAGAGGCAGCCTACAGAGTGGAAAAAGATCTTACCAACTCCACTTCTAATAGAGGACTAATATTCAACATATGTATGAAACTAAATGTCTAGAATAGAAATAGAATATAAATAACCCAATTTTAAAGATGGGGTATATGTCCAAGCAAAGAATTTTCAGTAGAGGAATATCAAATTGCTGAAAAACATTTAAAGAAACATATGTATGAAACTAAATGTCTAGAGTAGAAATAGAATATAAATAACCCAATTTTAAAGATGAGGTATATGTCCAAGCAAAGAATTTTCAGTAGAGGAACATCGAATTGCTGAAAAACATTTAAAGAAATGTTCAACATCCTTAACTATCAGGGAAATACAAATCAAACATATTTGAGATTTCATCTTATATCAGACAGAATGGCCAAGGTTAACAACACAAGTGACAGATCATGCTGGCAAGGAAAGTGAATCAATCTAGCTCAAGACCCAGCTAAACCACTCTTGGGCACATACCCAAAGGGTACTTCATCCTACCACAAAGACATCTGGTCAACCATGTTCATTGTTGCTCTGTTCATAATACCTAGACATTGGAAACAACTTAGATTTTCCTCCAGTGAAGAGTGGATAAAGAAAATGTGGTGTTACAACAAGGCAACAACAACAAAAAAATGTTTCTGTCACTGCATCTCAGCCCTCGATATTACATGCTGCGGACTGACTTAGATGAACCTTGCTCTTGCCTTTGGAAGACCTAAGCAGTTTGGGCAAGGAAAGAAAGTTAAGATGGGTTAAAAAATAAAATAAAAGGGCAAAAATAAGTTAAGAAACCAAGCACCTCAAGTCCGTTCCTTGTGCTGGCAGAACTACTTGGCTTCTTTGCTGGCCACAGGACAACTGGGTTAAGGGACTGGAAGTGTCACCTCTAGTCTACCACTGCTCACCAGCTCCTCAGTAGCTCACTCCTCACCCTTTGCCATTTCTTCATGCTTTACAAATGTCTGAGTAACAGTTGTGAGGCAGAAACTACTGTAGGAGATGGAGGGACGATGCTAGCTAGCAAGTCATTTGAAGGTGGTGCCTCTCCCATAGTTCAGAGGCTGGCAAAATAAACCAGGCTGCAGGCAAATGAAGAAGCAGAAGGGCCAAAAGAGCAGAGGTGTGGTCAGAGTCCAGAGCCATCAACAAGGCACAGCCTCAGTTGCTCACAAATGAACAAAGTGCTATTTGGAAGCACATCATAGAGAACTTGCTGTGCCAGGCTACAGCCTCTCGGCTGTCAATTATTGTGAAAGAGAGAAGTCCTTAGAGGTGGTAGAAGGGTCAAGGTTGTGCAAGACTGCGGCACTTGACAAAGTGGCTATTAACCAACCAACATATAAAGTTTACCATCCTCACTACTAACACTGTTTTTGAAACAACCGTCTGATAAAGGAGCTCTGAGGGGGTTAGAACCTGGTGGTAGAGATGGAGGCAGAAGGCAGCTTGTGTAGCTAGGGAAACAAGAAAAGGTCACTGCAAAGACGCAGCATGAAAGCTGATCTGCAAGTGACAAGAAGAAATTGCAAGGAACAGTCAGCCAGGAGGCAACTGAGGGCCAGGGGAGAGCCTTCTAGCCAACACCCAGCAAGTGTAAGGACTCACAGCAGCAGCTTGACACACACGCAGCACAGCGCAAAGCTGGGGTGCTGGCGCACAGTGCAGAGGGACCGATAAGAAATCTGATCAGGTGGCTAAGCATAGGCTGGGTCTTATGGGACTTCTTAGGAGTGTGACAGGAAAGTAAAGCCAGAAGCTGTGGGAGGGAGGATTTGAAGCAGGGAACTGGCATAATCTGATTTACATTTTTTTGAAGATTTCTTGTGCAATGGGTGAGGATTAGGACTGGGACAGAGAATGGGTTGTTCTAGTCTGGGGACAGCAACAGGACCCCGGGGTCAGCTGTGGCAATGCGGGGAGGTGATTCAGGAGTCGGGGTGGGGTTCCAGATACCTGTGAACATCTGTGTGCCTCCCCTCCAAAGGTGGGGCTTAGTTACTTCTACCCTGAATGTGGACGAGAGCTCGGGATGTCATCTGGGGGCTTCAGCTTTTCAAAGATGGCAGCTTCTGATGGGGGGAGGGGGATGTCTGGTTGGCTCGCTCTGAAAGATAGCTCACTCTAAGAGAGACTGACTAGCTGTCCTTTCCTGCCATAGTTCTGGAGACAAGCCTATGAGGCAAAGGACTGACTACTCTGGGAGGAGTCATGTGAGTTACCTTGAAGGCTGACTTCACCTCCAATTCTACCTCAGCTGAATTTGCTGAAGATGCTGAAACCGTGTCTACCATCTTGACGGCCAGCTTCTGTGACAACCTAAAAACTTACTATACTGTGCCTGGATTCCTGATCAGTAGAAATTAAGAGATAACAAAGATATGTTAGGTTTTAGGCTTACTGATTCAGTGAGCTCCCTAGCGCTCCTTGCAGGAGCATGGATGGCCCAAGTGCACTTAAGTCAATGAAAAGTCCAACCCAGCATAGGTGATTTACACATGAAATCTAGGAGCCAGAGAGCTCACTGTCCAGCTTGCAGGTATACAAGAGCACCCTCACTCTGTTCGATTGCATAATGCTTACATAACCTTAGGAAAAAGTCTGGCTAGCTTGGCCAATATTAAAATGTAGGTATAATATTTGTCTTGGTTCTTTGAAAACGTACGTGCCTGCCATGTAGTTTGATTATGTTCACCTCCCCCAACTCCTCCCAGACCTATTCTTCGCCCCACCCACTCTCAACAGCAAGTCTTCTTTTTCTTTTCTTTCTAATCCAAGTCCAGTTTGTGCTACATATAACTTATGGATGCAAATCCAATGGTTGGAGCAAAGTCCACCCATCAGGAGCCACACTCTTAAAGAAAACTGACTCTCCTTTCTCAAGCAACCATAAACTGTCAGTGACTCCTCGGCTTGGGGCAGGACCTCACAGACATCTCCTCCATGCAGGAATGTTGACTGGCTTGTCCTTGTGTGCATCTTGTGCTGGCAGCCGCAGTTTCTGTGAGGTCCAATGTGCAATGGTCCTGAGCACAAGAACCTGCTTCACCTCAGCCCTCCCAACATTGGACTCTTAAAAACCTTTGTGGTTTTCTTTCCGGGGTGGTGACTGACCCTTGCAGGGAGAGTGTTGATGTATATGCCTGCTGACTTGGATTGCCCTCTAGAACTTGGCGGTAAGACCCTATTGACCATGGACATCTGTGGCTCTGCACTCCTTAGACACTCTGTACTTTGACCAGCAGAGAACTTCTGTATTAACGATTGTCAGCTGCAAAAAGAAATTTCTCCAATGAGGTCTGGGGACTGCAATCATTTATGGGTATGGAGATAATAATTTAGAGGCCAATTTTACCAAAAATATGATAATAGGTTCATCCATGGGGTCTGTAAACTTCCCAGTCCTGGGTTCCTGACCAGCACAGGCATGCATTCCTTCCTATTGAACAATTCTTTAACCCGATCAGAAAGCATTTGGTTACTCTGATAACATTTATGTCATGATTGTACCCATTGACATATTCTTGTTTTTTTAGCTGTTATTGTAGCTGACAGCACTCACGACTGGGTAAAACTTCTTTTGACACACCCCTTGCCCAAGCCTGCATAGAACCTCCTGGTATTTTGAGAGCTAGCTAGTAAAGTCCTTGTCAGTATCAATTTAATTTCTCCATGTGTTGTGACTGAACTCTGGTGTGTCCTGCAATGAGGTCTTCTCATCATGTTCTGGAGGACAATGAAGAGCCATGGCAATTGCCTGTATTTTGGGGAGATCTTGGGAAAATTCCTGGCCAAAATTACTTTTAGCTATTAGGTTAGCGTACTGTTTATACAACAAAAGATAACGACTAGGGACTAGTTTAGGATGGATTAATTTGAGGGTATGTGTGCATATTTATGTGTGTATAAGTACATATGTGAGCAGGTGTATGTGCACATGTGTGTTCATGCATGTAGAGTTCAAAGGACAATGTCATACATTACTCCTCAGGTGCCTCTTTATTTGAGGCAGCATGTCTCACTGTCCTGAAACTCATCAAGTTGGGGTCCAGCTGCTCCCCACCTACCATCGGCTGGGACTATAAACACATACCACCACACCCAGACTTTTGAATATGCATTTCAGAGGACTAAACTCTTGCCTCCATGTTTGTTATAAGCTGAATAGTTGGGAACAGTTGATGCATGTAAGAAGTATGAGAAAAATGGGATAGAAGACAGATGTCTAGTGTCGCTGTTCAAGTACAAAGGACGGGAGGGACGTGAAAAGAGTGGAGGTAGACCAGACAGTCTGTTGTGAGGAATGCAGCTCATCTGGGAAGGGTACCTTTCACCAAGTTTGATGACCCAGGAAGCATATGGTGGAAGGAAAGAATTAGCTCTCACAATTTGTTCTCTGACCCCAAATGCTACATTCTCTCTCTCTCTCTCTCTCTCTCTCTCTCTCTCTCTCTCTCTCTCTCTCTCTCTCTCTCTCTCATAAATATATGAAAACGTCACTTTAAAAATGTTTCTGTTTTTTACCCAATCTACTGGAAATATCAGCCAGGCAGCTTGCTTGAACTATTCCTAAATTCCTAACCGTTGTTTCTCAGCATAAGATAGTCATAGAGTTGAACAGGTCTCTCCCTCTCCCTCTTCCCTCTTCCCTCTTCCCTTCCCTCTTCCCTCTTCCCTCTTCCCTCTTCCCTCTTCCCTCTTCCCTCTTCCCTCTTCCCTCTTCCCTCTTCCCTCTTCCCTTCCCTCTCTCTCCCCCTCCTGCCCTCTCTTCCATAAACATGCACACCACTCTCACACAATAATAATGGTTATTAATAAAGACACCAGATTTCCACCTTCTGCCCTCCTCATGTGGCAGACACACACGTACACACGTGCACACACATGCACACACTCACACATGTGCACACATACTCACACACATGCACACACATGTACACACTCACACACATGTACACACTCACACACATGCACATACTCACACACATGCAGACACATGTACACACACACGAGCACACACTCACATACATGCACACACGTACACACTCACACACGTGCACACACATGTACACATTCACACACATGCACACACTCACACACATGCACACACATGTACACACTCACACACGTGCACTCGCACGCAAAGCAAATGGTACAGGAAATGTCTCTAGTTTTCTATTCTGTCTTGAATCCACTGTAACCTACTTAGGTCTCTTTGTCTCAACTGCAGAGTTTGCTCTAATTAAACCACCCATAGCACCCACACTACCCACAGCATCCACTCCACCCACAGAACCCACTGCATCCAAAGCAAACCCAGCATCCACAGCACCCACAGCAACCACTCCACCCATAGCACCCACTCCACCCACAGCATCCACACCACCCACAGAACCCACCGCATCCAAAGCAAACCCAGCATCCACAGCACCCACAGCACCCACAGCAACCACTCCACCCATAGCACCCACTCCACCCATAGCACCCACTCCACCCACAGCATCCACTCCACCCACAGAACCCACAGCATCCAAAGCAAACCCAGCATCCACAGCACCCACACCACCCACTCCACCCATAGCACCCACTACACCCACAGCATCCACTACACCCACAGCATCCACAGCACCCACAGCACCCACTCCACCCATAGCACCCACTACACCCACAGCATCCACTACACCCACAACAACCACACCACTGACAGCAGCCACACAACCCACATTGACCACGGCATCCACACCACCCACAGCATCCACAGCAAGCACCACACACACAGCACACACACCACACACAACATACACAGCATCCCCACAGCACCCACAGCTCCCACAGCTCCCACAGCTCCCACAGCACCCACACATCAGACTCACCCTCTTCTCTTTAATCATGCCCATCTCACAATCATACTGGACACAGATGGCCACTTCCTTTAAAATTCTGTCCCCTCCGGGAGGCTGTGGCCCTCTTTTCTTAAGTAGATTTTTCTGCTCCAAGTGTTGGCTCCCACAGGACCTTACCTCATGCAGCTGGTTCCTGGTCTGTCCTAGAAGGTCCAAAAGGCTTCATTTGCACCTTCATTCACATAATATGGCAAGTGGACATGGCAAGAAGGCAAACAATTACTGCCCATCTTCCCTAAGGTCGCTCCCTTTCCTGTGGACCCTCCTGAAGGGTGGTGCCCTTTGTTACACAGAAGCTCAAGTTTAAGGCTCAGTGTTCCCAAGGGAGCAGAAACATAGGGCAGTACTTAGGTTATGAAATCAACCGCTTTACCTGAGAACTAAAGCACACTGGCACCTGACAAATATTCTAGAAAGTGGAAAGAGGAGAACATTGCAAAGGAGGGAAAGTGCAATTGGGACCAAATGACTTGAAAGGAAAGGAGATGCAGAGCAAAGGGAGGGACTGGGGTTAGATGAAGCAAGCAGTACCCAGATGAGGCTGGAAGAGCGCTGAAGGCCCTGGGTGCACCCCTCCTTCCACTGGGCCTCTCCTACTACTCTGAACTAGCCCGGAAATCACTCCCAACTTCTCCTGCGTTATTTGTCTCTGTGACCCATGTTTAGTACACAAATCGCTATTCACAGCATTACAAGTATCATCTTTATGTTTCTTTAAATAACCTCCTCCTCCTCCTCCTTCTCTCTCTCTCTCTCTCTCTCTCTCTCTCTCTCTCTCTCGTGTGTGTGTGTGTTTGTGTGTGTGTGTGTGTGTGTGTGTGTGTGTGTGTGTGTGTGTGTACACTCATGTGCGCGCAAGCATCTTTACACGCACATGAGAAAGTCAGAGGACAAGCAGCGGAAGTCAAGCCTCCTTCCACCACACAAGTCTTAGTCACGGAGTTCAGGTTGGTAGGCTTGGCAGCAAGTCCCCGTGCATTCTGCGCAGCCGCACTGGCCTCCACAGAGATGATTTCTTTGACTCCCCTCACTTGATGTAAGCTCCATAGAGACTTGTCATGCCTCTTAGCATCTTGAACAGTGCCTGGTACATAGCTGGCACTCAATAAACCTCAGTCACATAAGAGAGATGCTGAATGGTGGAATATTATGTCTTGGGGAGCTGGAACTTAGAAGCGGCACTGGGAGAAGGAGATATTCTGAAATGGTGGTGTTGTGAGGCTGCGGTTGTGTGGGCCTCCTGGTGAGGACGGCCTGCACCTTAGGGCTTCCGACCTAGGCACTCTTTTCTGTGCTCGTAATTGGCTGTTATCATGGTGAACCCCTCTGAGCCACAAGGATTAGAACTGCTTTGTTTGTTTATTTACTTATTTCCTGGCACAAAGCAAAGGGCTCACCCTCCTGGCACATTTTTTCCCAGGGCTCTCTGTTTCCTCCTGCTTGCTTAATCCCCTCCAGACCAGTTTATGTCTGCCTTTTCTCGCCTTATAATTGGGGGATGGGTTGGGTAGATGAGGGAAATGAAGCACCTAGCCAGCAGAGTGCCTCTGGAGGACTCTGGCTAAATTGGAGCTGTGGCACTTGGGGGCGGGCCTCAGACAGGCTCTGGCCGGCCAATCCAGAGTTGTCAAAGCCACTGGGCTGCAGGTCTCAGGACTGACCAGTGTTGCTGCACTTGTCCATCCTCAGCCTGTCCATCTGTCTCAGGCCATGGCGAAGCTGCTAGCACTCACCCTCGTGGGACTGGTGTTGGCACTTTACAAGAACCATCGGTCTTCCTATCAGTAAGTTGTGTTGGGGTGGTTGGGGTGAGGGCTGCAGCCACGTGGTTCCTACCCCTGCCAGGTCCAGGAGCTCCTCCACACCCCTCCTGGTTCTTTAAATCTATAGGCACTGGGTAGGATGCACATCTCAGAGTGCCTCATAGATGTTGTCAGTCTTCCCTGTGCTTGTTAAAAACCTGCCCTGTGTCTGAGAGCTAGAGAGGGTCAGGGTACACAAATGATATTTCTGCAAGGTCTGTGTGCCTAGCTACAGTCACTTTTTAACCTGGCTTTAAAAAATAAATTCCAAATGCCAGACTGGTGTGTGTGTATGTGTGTGTGTGTCTGTGTGTCTGTGTGTGTGTGTGTGTCTGTGTGTCTGTGTGTCTGTGTGTGTCTGTGTGTCTGTGTGTCTGTATGTCTGTGTGTGTGTCTGTCTGTCTGTGTATGTGTGTTTGTGTGTGTGTGTGTCTGTGTGTGTGTGTATTGGGGGATGGAGTTAGTTTGCTAGTCAATACATTAGTGAAAAAGATGTAGTACTAGATGTAGTAAACCTTCCTGGCTTGGAGAATCTCAATCTGAGATTCCACTAAGGAAATAGACAGAAAGACTGCTTATAACTGGCCCACCGGGAGCAACTGATCCCTGGGGTAGCCTACATGCTCCAGAGGGTGCTGGGCTGAGGTAAGGGGCATCGTGAACTCCACTGCTTGTCTGGCTTTGCTTTGATCAAGCTATCTTGGGCACAACACTGCATCTCTAACCACTGAATGCTCCAATAAACCAGCCATGGTACCATACACAGAAAACTACTAACAAGAAGCCTGGAATGCAGTAGCTATTCAGTGGTATTATTTCCTGCTTCCCTTGAAAGAATTTAGGAACCCACCAGAGTGTTAATGGGCAGGAGGCTAGAGATATATAAGAAGTTTTATGATAACCCTTTATGAGGGTCCAAAGTCTACACACCATCCTCCTGAAAAAGTTTTAGTCAATACTATTGTGTTATTTACTCTGAAGTAAAAAATTAATGAACATGGACTATTTGGAAACAAACAATTATATAATCTTATGGACTAATTTGAATCCTCCACAGAGTTGGGTTGTATAAATTATTATTTCTTAAATCATAAAATATTAGAAAAGTATTTGAGCTTGAAAAAGTGTGTGTGTGTGTGTGTGTGTGTGTGTGTGTGTGTACAGCTGCACCTGCTCATGTGAGCACCTGAGGAGATCTGAGGAGATTATGTATTGGTCTTGGGAATCTTCCTCCATCACTATCTTCCTCATTTTTGAGGCAAGGTCTCTCACTGAGCCTGGGGCTCCCTGACTGCCTTGATATGACTGGTTGAGGAGCCTTGAAATCCACCTGTCTCTGCTTTGCAATGCTGGAATTACAGGCGTACACTGCTGCGCCCTGCTTTTATATGGGTCCCAGTGGTGAGAATACCACAGAGATGAGATACCACAGAGCCATCTCTATAGCCGGATTTGGGTTTTTACCTTGTCAAACTTTGGGCTTTTAAATATGTAAAAATTAGTTAAATTATAAATTGTGAATGTGTGCAGAATCCCAGGAAATTCCAAGCAGGAGAAGGAAGGGAAACAACATCAACTTTCTAGAAACCCCAAAGGCTCAACACACAAGAGGATCTAAGGGCCTGAGGGATACCCAAAACCTCTCTGGATATACTAAGTCTTAGGCCCCCCTTTACATGGTTGAGTCAGACCAGCATTACTGAGGAAATTTCCTCACCCCAGGATACTTGTATGCTCTTCTGGAGAGGGTACTCACCCCCCCTTCCATGTTGGTCCCAGAGCCAGAAAGCCTGGGGGATGAATAATGACCTACCCCTATTTTGGAGAAAAGGCACATGAGACTCTGGAAGGTCATGAACCTGCCCAGGAAAGAAAAACAGACATGACTTTGATGTATCTGGGCATCAAGGAAAGCTCTCCCTCAGAATAGATATAGCCTTCTATTCTGCAGGATTCGACTGCTTGCAAGCAGGGGTTTGGCCTATACATCAGGAGTTGAAGGCAAGTCACAGAATCTGTGCAGTCCCATCCTGTGCCTTGGAGAATTTCATGATGTGGGAGAGGCAGAGAAGAAGAAATCAAAACGGTTCTGGTTCACCCTTGTAGTCAGATCTGGCATGTAGCTTTTCATGCTATAGATCATACAAGTCTAGAGAACACCCAGAACAACACGGAACACTTCTTGAGGATGTGCGATGTGGAGAAGCAAAGAGACTCCTTCTGAGATTTACCACCATGACATGTAAGGTCTCTGTGTTTCCTTCTTTGGATGGGAATGACAGGGTTAGCATGAATTCCTCAACGTATCTCTGCTACCTCACACTCATCCTAGGCAGTGAGGATGGTGGATGACTGGCGACATGGACAAGACTTTGTTTCTGCAACTTTCAATTCCTCCTATGATGTTAATGCCAAGAAACATTCCAGCCTGTTTCTCTCCTAAAACTTCTGAGAAGATAACACGCATCCCAGTAGGATTTATAAATTTGGACAGATAATAAGCCATATGTGATATCAAAACCCACCCGAAGAGCCTACTGATAAGTTATGGGTGTGTTAGTTTGATTTCTTGTGACTTGTTTGGCTGAAAGCTTTGGAGGTTGAAGCCCATTGGGGCTGGTCCATGGACGTGGTGCTGCTGTAAAGAAGAACAGCACGAGGTGGGCCATCAAGAGCAGGTGATAGAGAGCTACTTATCACGTGATGGCCTTGAAGCAGAGAGAACCAATCAGAGTAAAATGCCTGAGAGAAGGACAGATTTTCAAAGCTATAAGCCCATTGGCCCACTTCCTCCAACCCAACCCTACTTTCCTTAGCATAGTGTCTGTGATCTCCAAAGAGTCTATTCAATTATGGATCCATGAAAGCATTACTCTATTGATTAAATAAACTCCATACAACCCAGTCACTTTCTAAAATTCTGCCTCTGATCACTGCACTGAGACCATACCTCCCTCAGAGACCACACCTCCCACAAATGAGCCTGTGAGGATAGGTTATATAACATTTCAATATTATCATAATTCTTTGTGACAGACAGACTAAGGCTTAATTGCTTTTCATTCCTGCTGGCCCCCCTCAGTGTATCTATACCCTCTTCTCTGTCTGATGCACTAGTCTAATAGTACCATAGAACAATTCAGCAGCCATCTGAGTCTCCTCTCTGTGCACCCAGAGGCTCAGTATGGTGTGGCATTAGGAAGCAACAAGATCCAAACCCAATTATTGAAAAGCAGCGTGACAAGGAACTTGGTAGGCATGTGTGTCATGGTCCATGAAAATGAGTGAAGGAGCTACAGATCCCATCACAGAAGACCACGGGAGGCTTTGGAAGGCAGAAAGAAGCTGTGGGTGATGAAATAAAGCACATTCAAAGTAGAGAAAAAATGTGGGCTGATGCAGGGGCATGAAGAAGTGGGAAGCAGAGTGCTATGTATCATGACACCTAATTTCATACCTCTGTGGTAGCTTTTAAGTTAAGAGATCACATCTGAATGAGATGGTGTTTGATTTTCTTTTACATATGGAACAAGGAAAATGTGTGTGTGTGTGTGTGTGTGAGAGAGAGAGAGAGAGAGAGAGAGAGAGAGACAGAGAGAGACAGAGAGAGACAGAGAGAGACAGACAGAGACAGAGACAGAGATAGAGACACAGAGAGAGACAGAGAGGAAACTGAACCCTGAACACTGGACCTTGAGTATGCCAAGTAAGACCTCAGTCTGAGCTATACTCCCAGCCTGAAAACCATGAATCTTTATTTTAAAAAACTGTTTGAAGGATTAAGTGAGGAAGTCTGTGGAGTGACCCTAGTGTGGGATTCAGCACACAGTAGCCTTCATAGAGAGATCCAGAACGAATGAGGAAAGGCTGGTAGCACAAGTGGAAGTCCCTGGGTCCACAGAGCGCCAGCGTAGCTTAAGAGCCTAGTGTGCTTTGGCAGGGCTCCAGTGTGTCTTTGTACAGAACAGCTCATAGCAAAGTTTATGTGAGTTCTGGATGGACTTCAGAGGTCTTGGAGTCAGGGACGTATCTCAGCCATTGAACTTGACCCAGAACATTTGCCCTTGACATGGATATTTCCTGATCATCAGAGAACAGCCTTAGAGCTGAGAGCTAGATAGACACTGGAGGCAGACAAGTATCCAGTGCTTCTTCTTCGTCCCCACAGTGGCATTATCTGTAAATTGTGCCTAGTGAGAGGCTTGACTGTAGATTTGCTTTCATGTTTGTGTTCCAACCTTGGCTTAGCCACTTCAGATTTGTAATTGTAGCCATCTGTAATTAGGGAAACAAACACACAAGGGAGGGCTAAAAGGGGCACATGTAGGACCTGAACTGTAGTATCAATAGCATCCTGTTGCGTTTTGTCTTGTCTGGGTCATAAACTTGGACCCAGAGGAATGGGGCACGGAGTGCCCGCCTTCTTGCCCACTATGAGGCTGGGATTATTCTGTTGAGAACAGATGAGCCAACTGGCCTTTCTCTGTCCTGTGTAAACTTGTCGTATTTAGTGGACCTTGTGAACCAGGTCTCACTTTATTCTTTTTGTGTACTTTGACTGGAAAAAAAAACATGTCACTGGCTCCTTCCACAAGTTTCGACACATTCAATGTTTTCACATGCTTAAAACCCCCCTCTGCCTGCCCCTCTGCCTTCTGTTGTGACCTCTGCCCTTAATATTTTGAACCCATGCTTTACTTCATCGAGGAACCCTAGAAACAGTCACTGCACATTCTTCCAAGGACAGTGTCTTTCCTAGTGACAAAATAAGTTTGATAAATCATGACCAATATTTTTATATTGATTGGAACTGGAAAAACAAAACAAAACAAGAATTAAAAAATGACCACGTGGGGTCAGGGATATGGCTCAAAGGTCAAGTGTGGCAGAGCCGATATTGTGCAGAGCCCTGATTTCAATCCCTCACGAAGCAAAGGAAAAGCCCGGATCCCGAGGACTAGTGGATTGTTTTGTGAAGCTTGTTTCAAGTGTGCTGTTGTTGTTGTTGTTGTTGTTGTTGCTGCTGCTGTTGCTGTTGCTGTTGTTGCTGCTGCTGCTGCTGCTGCTGCTGCTGCTGCTGGTAGGTTTGTGCACACATGCTGTCTGCTTGCACCATCTAAAATGCTTTTCATGATTGAGATCTCGGACTGAAACGTCTGTAAGTCATCGCTGTACCGCTTTCCTTTTATTGCACTGTCATAAGCATTTATGGTGACAATGTCAAATTACAGTCTGACATTTTTTTTTAAATTTTCCATTTCTGAAATGTTTCTCAGTCAAGGGATAGGTTGCAGTTTCTCTGGTGGGGGCTTTCTAAGCTGTTTCCTTCACTGAGGGAGCACAGCCTTCGACTTTGGCCCATCTATTTGATCATGTCCTTTTTTCTATCATCCATGCCAGTGGCTTCCATTCTGGCCATGCTTGAGGACAAACTCGGCTGCTCTCATGAAGGAGATACTTGGCAGCACTTGTTCCCTATTAGTCCAGACTGCCCTAGACCGTAACATTGATAGCCAATAGCATGAGGGTAGAAATACCTCAATTTTTTTTGAAGCAACACGTTCTCAACTTTTGTTATCCTTTGCATTCTCAGTCACGGTGAGGTAGAGTTTTATACATTTTTTTTACCCACTCCTGGCTCATGTTCTGAGAAACTAAATTGCCAAGAAGGTAGGAGAGAAGATTGCAGCTCACTACAAGCCACACAATATTTTCAGGGACTCTTGGATAATTGTCAGTACTTATTAAGACTATATACCGTGTCATTTTTTTGGAACTGCATAATTTGTTGTTTTGATCTCCCAGCTGTGCCAGCATAGTAGTCTGCGTCTTTCAAATGGCACATCAATGGCTTTGCTCCGTGCAGGAGCCTGCTGGTGTCTCCTTCTCACATCTGTTCACTTTTCCTTTGTCCTTCACTCAACTATCCCCCAGTGATGCTTATGTCCTCAGAGTCAAGACGCTATTTCCCTGCCTCTGTGCACATGTATGTGCCTAGATGCTTGCCCACCTGTGTGCGATGCCTTTTCACAGGCTGGCCTTGGATATGATTTACTGACGTTGTAAATACTTTTTTAACATCTGCATTTTTGAGTATTTTGCATAGCTGAAAGGCAAACACCGTGTCTGGGCTATAGAGCTAGACAGAACAGGAAGGTGGAGAATGTACATTCTTCAATTATGTGGAAGGCATCCCAATGTTAATGTAAGCATTTGGAATGCTTTATGCTTCTATCAGGGTACCAATGTTTCATTGATTTGTAACTATGAATGTATTTAAAGTTTACATGTTTGGAGAAATAGCAACCTCTTCCTCTGAGCAGCTCTGGGGCATTTGTGACATATTCAACCTAAATTTCCACAGTGGAATCTGGATACAGCCGATGAAATAGTCCCTGTCATTGCCGCAGTGCACAGAGCCTGGGGGACACCACATGCTTCTTTGTGCATCTGCCCAGTTCTGAACATAAAAACCTTTGCTCAACTCTGTGTTATACTCCTAAGTCCCCACTGGTCTTGAAGATTCAGTTGCCCAGGAATGCTAACTAACTCAAGGCAAAAGACACTCGGAGAGAACTCTGGGGGCTTACTTTTGCACCTTAATTCTACCTTCTGAATTTTTAATGTGTATTTTATTCTTTTCTCCCTCCCAGAACAAGATTAAATGCTTTCCGTGAAGTAACGCCAGTAGAACTTCCTAACTGTAATTTAGTTAAAGGAATCGGTATGTATATGGATAGACGATGAAGCATCAAATTTTAACTGCAAAAAATATTATCACTATATATATTTTCTTAATGTGCCAGTTCAGTTTTGTTCAAAATTACAACATTGAACCAGGAGAGTAATATGGAGTCTGGAGTTAATTATGAATACCATATGGTTTTACTCGACTCCATGGGCATATTACCAAGGAGTTTCAGTTTGATTGGGTATTGTTTGGTCAACAGAACATATATCTAGAACAATGGCTTCGTGATGGCACACCTAAGGAGCTGGCAAAAGAGAGAGTGAAGAATGATGTAAATGCTAAAATAAAGAGTAATTCTTAATGAACTCTCTCATTTACCACAAGACATTTTCTCGAGTACTTTTTTTTGAGTGTTGGAGAGGAGAGTCTTTCCCAGACGTTCTCAGCAGATTTCCCCTTGGATCTCATTAGGCAGAACTAGGGGAATAGGCTGATATCTAGCTACAGACATAGCTGTGAAGATAATTACTGGTCCCCATCCTGGGAGGCAAGACCTGTCAGGAAAGATAAAGAGGTGGAGGAGTGGCGACTCCTGCTAACCTACTCAGAGCATCTCAGAGCTCAACCCTGTGACTTGTTATTGAAGGTCAACTCATTTGAGGTCCAGTTTTTCTGTGTTTAGAGTGGGCCATGGTTGTTGGCTTTTGCTTTTGGAGTTATTTGTCTGAGATGCCTATAGTCCAGAAGGCTACCCAAGAAGAGTCGTTTAGATTCTTAAGTGTGAGCAGATATCTCATAGCACAACACTTTTTCTAGGAAAGTATAATGTTGTTGTCAAATATCCCTGAGTATTAGAGTAATAGACACACATACTGAGAATATGACAACAAAACCAAATACTTCATTTGTCTCTATATTAATTGAACAATTTAAAGATTAAATATATTTAAACAGTAGTTCACTTGAAGAGATATTTTATTGGTATTTATGCTTAGCAAGTGCATGCTCCCAGGTATCAGCAAAGTATTCCCACTTGAAACATACATCTGGAGTCGGCATGTACTTCCAGCATCCCTCTCAGACAGTTAGCTGTTTTGGAGCTATGGCACAGCACATGCATTTGGAGTTTACAAGTTCAGGTTAATACCAAGCTCTTTCCAAATGATCAGACCTGTTTTATATTCTGTGACCTTCCATGGACAATATATGAGAGATCTCGATTCTGAGACAAAAGCCATTGATTTGAAGTAAAAATGGCCATTGTGCTTGTTGACGATATTGGTATTTTTATAAATTCCATGTAATCAAGGTGGTATGTGTCTGTAATCCCTTCACCTAGGACATCCAGGATCAAGGCCATGCTCGGTTTACAAAGTGAAGTTGAGGCCCAGGTAACACAAACTCTGCCTAAAATAAATAAAGAAATATATAAAAAAATCATTCTTTGTTTTTCTTATGATCACACTCATGACTTTGAGTGGAAGAACTCATTCGGAACCAAGCAAACAGATGTTAAGACAGAGACCCATTTTTAAGCAAGATGAGGTAACTAAAGGATCGGCTTCCTGCACCACGTTTGAAACAATCTATCTTATTTCTTACCTTCTCTGCAGAGACGGGTGCTGAAGACTTAGAGATTCTGCCTAATGGACTAACTTTCTTTAGCACTGTGAGTGTTTATTGACATTTATTATATTCTTGAACATATTCTGGGACTGACAATATAAGTTTTCCTTGAGTCTTCTGTATACCAGTGTCCACGTTCAAATGAGATGGGCAACCATCTTCCTGTGTTGTAGGAACGGCAGTTGTGATGTGTGCACATAAGACGTGGATGAAGGTGACAGGAGATGTGTGTGGGATAACCATAGAGGAGCCAGTTGCTTCCAGAGTGTTCTGGGGGGCCTGTCACACGAGTCATTAAGTTAAGAGGTAGACCTGCAGTCATCTATGGCACAGGGCAGTTAGAGTGGACACATGGTTAATCAGCACCTCTCTCAGCTCTTGAAATATCTATGCTATGCCTGTTTTTTTCTCTACTATTCTTTCAAGGGGCTAAAGTATCCTGGAATAAAAAGTTTCGATCCCAGTAAGCCTGGAAAAATACTTCTGATGGACTTGAACAAGAAGGAGCCAGCAGTGTCAGAGTTAGAAATTATAGGAAATACATTGGATATATCTTCATTTAACCCTCATGGGATTAGTACATTCACAGATGAAGGTAATAATTAATATTAAATTAATTGTGTATATTTCTCCTTATCCTACCAAAGGTAAATCATGAACAATTTTTGTCGATTTTGACCTTACTTGTCTTAGGGTTTCCATTGCTCTCGAGACATCATGACCAAGGCAATTCTTATAAGAATTTAATTGGGGCTGGCTAACAGGTTCAGAGGTCCAGTCCATTATCATCATGGCAGGAAGCATAGCAGTGTCCAGATAGACACGGTTCTGGAGAAGGAGTTCTAGATCTTGACCAGAAGGCAGTCAAGAGAGACTGTATCTGGCTGGACTTGAGCATATATATGAGACTTCAAAGCCCACCCCCACAGTGACAAACTTTCTCCAATCAGGCCACACCTCCTAACAATACCACTCCCCATGGGCCAAGTTTATTCATACCACCACAGCGCCAATGTTGAGTAAACCATGTTAAAAATCATTTCAATACTTGAAAATGCCCATTATTTGAGACTTGTGAAGCCATCAATTTTATAAAATAACATTCCTATTATGTCTACAAAATAGTTACATATTCAGCTTTAATTGGAATATTTTCCCCGTGTTAAACAGTTGAAAGAAGATGCAAGCATTTGTAATCCTAGCTCTACAGTAGACGCGGTGCTTTCCTGCACAGCTCTCTCAGCTGGGCCCTACCCTGGCTGGGTGCTCACTGTTCAGATGCTGGCTTTCATGTGGATGTTCTAGCTGCATGTTCTCACCCACGATGCATTTATCCACTGTCATTCCCATTATGTTTGCTGCCATTTCCTTTGCACTGTAATTATTCTCCAATCCAGTTGCACACAGAAACAACTGGCAAATGTAAAATCTCCAACATACTAGCTTCAACCCCAGAGAACTGACTTCTGCTGGCTTAAGTGTGGCTGGGGCAGCAGACAGGACTATTGACGCTCATGATCTCCATTCCGTCCCCCCTCTTCCTCTCTTTGTTCCTCCCTCCCTCCTCCCCTCCCTCCCTCCCTTCTTTTCCCCCTCCCTCCCTCTCTCCCTTCCTTTTTTCCCTTCTCTTTTTTCTATTACCCATTTTCTCCTTCAAGAGCATCACTGCCCCCCTAGCCCCCACTATTCCTGCTTCTGGATGCAGCTTCTGCTCCCTGACAGCTTTCCCCTCCTCCATCACTGAAACACTTTGAGCACTCAGTCCCTCATACATCAGCTCGACACTTCTGCCTCTTTCCTTATTTCTGTCTTTCACGCATTTCAAACTAATACCAGTGTCTGTGCCTATATTCTAGGAGAATGCCCCCAAATATATGTTATTAATATTATTTTCCCTTTAGATCTTCAGTCCTTCTTCTGAAGGCTCTTCATAGATACTTCTGTTTGTGTACCTTTCTGCTGATCCCTTTTAACTGAAAATGTCAAACAACGATTATGTTTGTGTGTGCTTATGTATATACTTGTCAATGATCTTTCTATACGCTCAACCAATCTTTGCCACTTTATTTTCTTCTCAAAATAATTTAAGTGTAAAGAAATACAGTGTTTGCTATCTATATACTTTTTTAAAAAATAAAATTGGTATAGTATTAGCAGACCTTTTTGTAGGTAGCTGTCATTTTCAGCACTGTGTCCTGGGTTTCTTTTTGTGTCTGTGAGTTTAGATCCACTTTGGGGGTTCTTGGAGTTCAGTTGTGTGAGACCTCTGGAGCATCTCCACTCTGCATGGATGTAAGGAAGGGGTTCACTTTTTTTCTGTTTGCAAGCAGTTCCAGGGTGACTCTCTTATACGTGAATCCTCTCTACACATTTTTGAGGGTCAACTTCTAGAAGTCGAATCTCCTGAATACAGTATGAATTCTGGTTTTAATCCCCACTTTTGTCTGGGGATCACTCCCCCAGGGGCTTTTGATTCTTCCTGTCAGATGGCTCTCCTGTCCCTTCCTGTCTTCCTGTCTTTTTTTTTTTTTTTTTTTTTTTTTTTTTTTTTTTGGTTAGTGTTATTCTGATAACATGCATTCTACTCTTTCTATGCCAGAATTTCTGCTGTAGCCTCAGGACATGTTTTTTTCTTGCTCATGGTCCCTAATGATTAAACCTATATCCTACCCAATGCCCAGAAAGAACACTCATGGTCCTCTCCCTCAACCACCCTAGCTCGCCCACTTTTTTTTTCTCTCGGCTCTAATCCCAACTTCACTATTAAGGAATCTCTTGCCTCAGGGCTTTGGCAGATGCTCTTCCCTCAACATGAATTTCTCCAGATATACACTTGGTTTACTCTCTCTTCTTGTCGGTCTCTGCTCTAATATCATCATGTTGGAAAGAAGGTCCCTGGTCATTATAAGACTCTAAATTATCCACTGACTCTTCATCATATTACACTATCTCTTTTCAGTACTTAAATCTAACACAAATTAAAAATACGTGCATCTGAGCTAGCTTTTCTGTTCACACATGCTTAACAGTGTACCAGTTTCTTTAAATACCAATTTGATATATGTCAGAGGTTTCAAGAGTTATCGCATACCTTCTTGACCTCTTAGAAGGTGGTCTAACTTTTTTATGTCTAACTTCCGCCCTCTCTGTTTTTATCTCTGTGTCTGTCTCTGTGTCTATGTATCTGTCTCTCTCTGTCTCTCTCTGTGTCCCTGTCTCTCTCTGTGTCTCTTTGTCTCTCTCTCTCTCTCTGTCTGTCTGTCTCTCTCTCTGACATCCTTCCTAAGGCATTTGTCATCTTCCACTGTGTAAACTGCAGGCAAGCTCACTATGCACTGTGTAAATTACAAGCAGCCACAGCATCTAGTCCAGCTCCCACACCCTCAGTCCTTTTACCCCAGCTTGGTATCCTGTGACGATCATTTGAACTGTCAAAGCTTAACAAACTGTCTCGAGTTTCGGTGGTGGTGATGTTCATTCTAAAGTTCAGTTGTTTTTCTCCTGTGAAGTTGTGAGTCTGCAGAGCTTGTCACTGGAGTTTCAATGGTGGTGATGTTTGTTCTAAAGTTCAGTTGTTTTTTCTTCGGAGCTTGTCACTAGCTTCTCCTTTAGCCACTTTTCTTAGGAGTAATCACGCATGATTTTCTCTCCGAAGATGAAAATATTCCATCCACCTGACATGCTAAGTATTCATTGGAGGTGGGTGGAAATTGCTATAAGTGACAGCTGAGAGCTTTGCTAATGCCTCCAGTTTTGTTTTTTTGTCTCCTCTCAGATAACACTGTGTACCTACTGGTGGTAAACCATCCAGACTCCTCGTCCACTGTGGAGGTATTTAAATTTCAAGAAGAGGAAAGATCACTCTTGCATCTGAAAACCATCACACATGAACTTCTGCCTAGGTACTGAGGTGCTTTGTATGTACAATTCCCTTAACAGAGGAAGATGGCTCAGCCACAGTTAGTTTTTCTTCTTGGCCAGGGCAGATTCAACTCTTCTGTCCGTTCTTCTTCAGAATGCTTTGAAACTCTGGGACCCTAAGAGTGGGCTCACTCCTTTCTTCCTCCATCCTCCTTGTTCTGGGTGAACACTGTAGCAGATCTCCTATCCTCTGTATCTTTATTCAAATCATCCCAAGAAATTGTTTAAAAGGTGTCTTTACAAGAACAATCTCAGAGAGTCTTGGGATTTTGACTCATATGCAAAAGAGCATTCCAAACACAGGGCATCTTATACATCTACTGGTGTGTTTTACACATTAGTGGGAATATTGGGCTCCATGTTAGATTCCTAGGCAATATAACACATGGGAAAACTAGACAACTAAGGATCTCAACAGGTCAACCCAACACAAAGTAAATCTGTTGCTGTAAACAGTATTTAATTAACTCTATAGTTCCTCACATGACCTGGCTAGCCCACCAATAATTCAGGCAGATGCCTATGGACTTAGTCAGCTTAGCACAAATACTGGATGAATCACCCCCAAACTATGTTTCTGTATGCTTTATTGGCTAATTCCCAGCTGAGCTCCTCATGTGCTTGCTGCTTGAATCTCGCCTGGGTTGTTTCTGCTCCATCAGTCGGTCCTCAGGGATCATTTCACTCAGCCACGTGCTCCTGGCCCATCACATCTAATGGGGACCTCCTGTTTGCTCGCTCGCTTCCTTTCTTCCTTTCCTCCTTTCTTTCTTTCTTTCTTTCTTTCTTTCTTTCTTTCTTTCTTTCTTTCTTTCTTTCTTTCTTTCTTTCTTCTCTCCTTCTCCTTCTCCTTCTCCTTCTCCTTCTCCTTCTCCTTCTCCTTCTCCTTCTCCTTCTCCTTCTCCTTCTCCTTCTCCTTCTCCTTCTCCTCCTCCTCCTCCTCCTCCTCCTCCTCCTCCTCCTCCTCCTCCTCCTTCTCCTTCTCCTCCTCTTCCTCCTCCTCCTCTTCCTCACTCCTCCTCCTCCTCCTCCTTCATCCTCCCTTTTCTCTTCATGGTCCTTACCTTCGACTTTGCAGCCTGATAACTGAAGCCCCACCTACTTCCACTCTCCCCAATAATTGGCTATAGCCACTTTAATTTAACCAACAACTTTAAATTGGGGAGCAAGGTTTATACAACATGGGCCATTATACATGAGCATTTGCTTGTCTGAAGGCAACCAGATCTTGGGGGTTGGAATTTGACATTTGTATACACAGAACCAGACCAACCCCAAACATCAACCTTTGCACTTTGCCTATGAAGAAGTGGTCTATGGGGCCAGTGAAAGACTTAAGAGAATCTAATACTATCTCCCTAACTAACTTTTATAACTTTTTTATGGTCTTCTAGAAGTCCTGCATCTTTTTATATAGTTCAAGAACAGCATTCATCCACCTTGGTTTTTGCAGATTTAGATCTGAATTTGTTGCAGCCCATTAGCAAAGTCTTGGCATCTACTCTCTAGTAGACCTGTGTGTCTCCTCTCCCTCCTCACTTAGCAGGTTTGAAGACAAGGAAGCAAAGTGGGAAGCAGTCAAGTTACTGAATAAAGCCTAACTAATCTTTATTGTCCAAGTAGGAGTCAAAGCCCAGGTTTTCTGCATACTTAGGATAAAATCACATAGCAAGACTAGGTTAGAGGTAGATTAAAGGTAGAACTCTCTATTTATACAAGTGTCTTTTAGGAGATGGGGTGTTGATCAGTTGAAAAAGTGCTTGTCCAGCATACACAAAACCCTGGGTTCAATGCCCAGCACAAGCCCACATGAAGCAGGCATGATGGCACATGTCTCTAATTTCAGCCAGAATGAGGCCATCGAGTATCTGAAGAACCACCCCCCCAAAAAAATATTCAGAGAAAAACATGGAAAATGGAAACGCTGAGGCAATGTTGGTAACAGTAAGAGTGTATGGAGTCTCAGCTACAGTCAGGTGCTGTGCCTTAAACACGTACGTCACTGACTGTCTGGGAGCAGCTCCATAAGTTGGCATTAGCTTTATGCCACATGTGGATTTAATTGTTTTTAAGACCTGGTCTGCCTGTGCTGTTGCCTGAGATGACAACTTCAGCCATTAATGTAGCTGGGATTAGCTTATAGCCAGAGCTGGTACTCGGAGTAACAAGAAATTACAAAAATTTTATTCTTTAGTTACCATTTAATATTGGGCAACTCAAGTGTTTCCGGTTTTACAGAACAAGAATGTATTTTTTTTTCTGGGCCAGTTGTGAAAATATTCTGTATTGGCAGCATAGAGCTAGATTGCAAGCAACCAGGGCACCACAGTTAACTAGAATCTGGCTCTCTGCACACAAGGATTAGCATGTACATTTCTCACTTCATATTATAGGGTTGTTTATGGTATACATCTCTGAGTTACTAAATCTGTTGTAAGCTAATCATGTTAATAACAACATCCTGACTGTTATTATTTGTCCTTTATGCATACGAGACAGTATGGCAAGGTTTTCACACTTACTGTTTCATTTAACCTTTACCCAACACGCCAAGCTACAGAAAGAACACTGAGTTTCAGGAACTGGCTCAAAGATGGGTGATATGCTGTGGCCCCACGTGGTGGGGATAGGAGGCAGACTCAGATTCAAACAGTATATCAAATTTCAAAGCTATTACTCCAAACCACTCCCATCTGCTCCGTTTCAATGGAGAACAGCATAGTACTTTCTAAAATCTGCTTTAAAAAGAGAGGTGGCAGCAGCTTGCCAGTTTTTGTCTGAAACCTGCACCGACTCATCATAACTCCATGGGCTTTGTTTTTCCACTGCGGTAATAGTAGCGGCTGTGGATGGAAGACTTCGCGAGTCTGGCTCCCTGCAAAGCGGACAGCATTGGCTCATTGTAATTCCCACTGTGATTCCACAGTTGAGATTCTGGACCATAGGCTTTCCTAATGAGCCGTGCAACTTTGAGGGGAGAATCGTTTAAGCTCTCTTTACAGATGAGAAACTGAGGCTCTGAGCCCTATCTCCCTCGCTCCTGAGCTGGCTGCGTCACAGCTGACGCCTTTCCCACTATATGCTCTGCAGTAGAGCAAGGATAATTTTCTCTCAGATCTTGCCCACCCGGGGAACTTCCGTCACCTCAATCAGCAAGGAATGACTCACTTATGTGTTTGCTATTGTACCTATTAAAGCTTGAAAAATAGACTCATCTATCTTACATTTTCAGCAGCACAGAGAGAATGCTAATCAGAGAGAAAAGAGCCAGGCACCCATTTCTGAACATTCTTGCTCACAGGCTCCTTCAGTTAAGAGGCACAGAACTTTATGGCCAACACAAGAGACCATCATCCTTCCGTCACCGAGAAGGAAACTGAGGCCCCCAACATGCAAAAGGGTTGATATATCACGTAGCTAACAATGCTAAAACCACAGTGGTCAGTGCTTTTACTCTGTGTTATAATAAGGTTGATTGTCAGTGTTGTGTGTGCTGATTCACCATGCTCTGACAATGATCTCAGGCTTAATACACACACACACACACATACACACACACACACACACACACACACGCACACGCACACGCACACGCACATGCACACACACACACACACACACACACCACACACACACACACCACACACACACACACCACACACACACACACACACACACATGCACACATACACACACCACACACATACATACATACATACATACATACATACACACACACACACACACACACACACACACACACACACACACACACACACATACACACACCCCACAATGCTACATTTACACTACAGCTCATATGACTTTCATGTCTCGGTGCTAATAATCATCTTATTACCTTTGGAAATTGGCTAGAACTGACGTTGTAGTGACTCTGGGCTACCTCTGATGGTGTGAAGATTTCATCTCATCAAGCTTTTTTTTTTTTCTTTTGCTTTCAACTGTTATCTCTCTGTGTATAATCATATATATATATTTTTAATTGCAGCATCAACGATATAGCTGCTATTGGACCTGAGAGCTTTTATGCCACAAATGATCACTATTTTGCTGACCCATACTTACGGTCCTGGGAAATGTACTTGGGTCTGTCGTGGTCCAATGTTGTTTACTACAGTCCAGATAAAGTCCAGGTGGTAGCAGAAGGGTTTGATTTCGCGAATGGCATTGGCATTTCCCTTGATGGCAAGTATGTGTGCTTTCTAGAACACAATGAGTTTTCTTGGCGTCTCCTTATATAGCTTTACAACATAGTCCTTTCCTATATAGTATGGTTATCTGTTGTGTTAGTAAGATGAAACTGGAAAAAACGCCAACACTACTGATACTTAAGGATTCTCTAATAAGTCAATATTGTATGTAGTTGGGTCAGTATCACGAAAAGGGTCTTATAGCACAATATAAAGCAAGGCCCTGGTCCCTCCCTCATCAGCACCTCTTATTCTTAGCTTCCTTTCTATGGCTGTAAAGAGTTCAACCAAGGAAACTTATAAAACAAAACGTTTAATTGTGGGCTCACAGTCCCAGAAGATGAGTCTATCATGAGGAATAGGCAGGCAGGTATGCTGCTGGAGAAGTAGCCGAGAGCTACATGTTGAGGTGGGGGAAGGGGCTAACTTGGAATGCCCAGGTTTTTTCAACCTCAAAGCCAGCCCTTAGGGACATTCTCCAACACATCTCCTAATTCTTCCCAAACAGTTCGACCAACTGCAGGAATAAGCATTCAAATGCATGGTCCTGTGAGGATCTTTCTCCTTCAATCCGCCTTACTTATTGTATGAAAGAGTCAATGTAACTGTTAGTGATGCACTCTACTATCTCATGCTGGCTTTGCAACAGTTCACAGATCACTGTTGGTCTGGGCATCACACTTTGGGTAGCATCAATGTAGATATAAAAATCTGTCCATCATCCATCCATGCCCCACCTCATATCACCAAGAATTTCAGAGCATCATGAATACAGAAAATGTGATGTCAGAAGTTTTCTGTTTTTCATATTGTCTCTGATCCCCACAGAAGATAATAACACACTACTTCTCTTACTGCTCTAGAATGTACTGAGCTTAGTCTCAGCAGGAATTTTTATGGTGTATGGTGTCACCATGTTAGGATCAGGCTCAAAAAAGAAAGAAAGGAAGACTTCTCTCCATTGAAGACGAAAATTTGTCTTCTCTCATACTTTCTCTGGCTGAACTAGAGGACTGTCATGAAGAGGATTTCCTGATGCTCCCCAAAGCTCGACCTTACTCCCTTCTGACATGCAGAACCTTAGGCTTGCCCCTAGGTTGAGAAATCAAAGGGAACAATGTACAATGTCAGTAAGAAGAGCTGATGTTAGCATTGAGTTCCTTCTCTGCAGATCAAGGATGAGTACCTATAACCTTGGGTAAAGACTTTCCTGTGATTAAGCAGGTGAGCCCTAAGGACTCATCAAGTTCTTTCAGAACTGAGTTTGCTTTGAGATAAATTCCATTTTCTAGTTTCTAAGCAAAGTTCCACTCCAATACAACTTTTCCCAACTCAGCTTTTGGCATTACTTCAAGCACTTTGACGGAGCTCTTTCTTCTTTGAAGGTATGTCTATATAGCTGAATTGCTGGCTCACAAGATTCATGTGTATGAAAAGCATGCTAATTGGACTTTAACACCATTGAAGGTAAGCTGTATTAACACAGTAAGTTTGTTGAGTGATAATTAGATTCTAATTGATTTGTGAAATTAAAAGTAGGGAGAAAGGAATGCTCTAATTTGAGTAGGTGTGAAGCAATTTTCCACTTATTGGTTAGGAGCCATCAGTATCATTGTGTGTTTGTTGTTTACTTTTACTCTGTGGCACAATGGAAAACAGCAAGCAGGGCATCTCACCTAGGCAACCCAGAGACTTTCTGCTCTAGAGGACTTTAAGCTGGGGTTGTTTGCCCAGGTTTCTTCCTCAACCCCTGCTACTCCTTTCTCTTCTGCCTCTGTCTCTCTGTGTGTTTCTCTCTCTGTGTTTCTCTCTCTCTCTGTGTGTGTGTGTGTGTGTGTGTGTTTCTCTCTGTTTCTCTGTGTGTGTTTCTCTCTCTCTCTCTCTCTCTCTCTCTCTCTCTCTCTCTCTCTCTCTCTCTCTCTCTCTCTCTCTCTCCCCTCTCTTTATGGTGATAGAAACAGTCTCCTCGTCTCCTCTCATATCTCACCATTTCCCTCTACAGCAGCCATAAGCTCACAATGGCTGCAAGGGGTGACCTGTTTACTCCCGAATCTGCCCCCACTTCCACCTCTGCTTTTTCTACTTGTTCCCAGGGACCCAGCAGCAAACCCTTGGCCCTTGTCTTCCACATCTCTGTGCTCTCTCATCTTTCACTTCCTATTGATGGGGGCACATCAGTGAGACCTTTCCTAAAAACCCAAACTACTAACAGCTCGCATACCAACCCCACCTTGCCATAGATCCTGACTCCTCAATGGATTAATTCTTGCGTTCAGTGTTTCTTACCAGCACACTATACATTTTACAAGTCTTCTTGACTATCAATAGGATCCACCAGGTTAGATTTTTTTCTGTTCATTACTGGAACAATTCCTAATATCTAATAAGCATTTAGCAAACATTTGTTTAATTACTATAATGGGGCTCACTCCATATCAGGACTTTACCTTTTCCCCTTCTAATTCTGGTCTAGGCTAAAAGTTTCAGTCATAAATTAGAATTGCGTAAAGGGGAAGAAAGGAGGTTTGCAAATAGAGCATTATAAAGCGGCCCCTGTCACTACAAACCACAGCACCCATGCCCACAGCAAGGAGCACTGTCACTGGCAATTCCATGACTGTTTCTGTCACCATGTCACAGGAACCATCACAAGGGGCCTCACTCAGAGGAAATTGCCTCAGAGCGACATCAAATCTGACATCATGTTGGACTTTAAAAATCATCGGCAGAGCTAGTTTAATATTAGCTGCAGAGAAACGAAATTTCACACACTCCAAGTGGCTTAGGGAATAACAACGGACCGTGCTTTGAACAGCAAGTACTACTGCAAAGTGAAAGTTAAGGAATGTCGCAATAAAACTCAATCCAATATACACTCAACACAGAATCCAAGGGCTTTGCTCCTGTAAGGGCTGGGGTCAGATCTGGCTTCCACATCTGGTAACAGAACACGGTCGTCTCTCATCATTACAACCAACCTAGCAGAAGCCAGCCTGTCAAATGCAGTGACATTCCTTCTTATGTGATTTCCTATTAGCCCAGGATTGCTTAAGAATGCCAAGAGACTTGAGCTATTTGTTGATGTTAATTATCAAATCTGTGATGAAGGTGAATAGTGTATGTCCTGCCCCAAGTGTCATGTAGTCATACAATGAGACATTATTTAGTCTTACAGAGGAAGGGTACAACATGGATGAACTTATGACATTATGCTAAGTGAAATAAGCCAGACAAAGAGGACAGATATCATGACTTCATTTATTTGAAGGACCTAGAGCCATTCGTAGTGGTTTACACCTGTAATCCTAGTGTTCAGAAGGCTAAGTCAGGGGGATTCTGAGCCAGAGGCTACCTTGACTTATATAGCAAGATGTTACCCCCCCAGTAGAATAATTACAATAACTTTAATAATTCAAATACTTTAAACTTATTGGAACAACAGGATGATGGGAAATGAGGAATGGTCATATAATGGCTGCAGAGTTTCTCTTGGGCTAGTTGAAAGCTCTAGAGATGGTTGGCTGCTGGGGGGAGCTGCACAAACATACACCTGTACCTGATGCTGCTCGGTTGCCCACAGAGAAATGGTTCTGATGACCAATGGTTTGCTCCCTGTGCATTACCACCCTGAAAGGGATTCTCCTCCCCCAAGACTCTAAGACTCAGAATTTGCCACATTTCAGTGAGCTGGAGTTCTCAAAACATCCAGGTGTTAACATAAACACAACAAAGCAAAACAAAACAACAACAAAAACCAGCTCCTTATTTAGGGCATTTCTTTTAGGTAGTTCTGGGGATAGAATCCAGGCCCTGTGGGGAAAGTGACAAGCACTTTGCTGCTGAGCTACCTTGTCAACACTCCATCTGGTGTCTTATTTAGACTTGAGTATCTTCCACATGTCTTTGTGGGATCTGAGATGGTATGCAGATGCCCATCATAATGGTTTTTTATTTTATTTTATTTTATTATTTTATTTTATTCACCTGGTTAGGCATTGGGTATTTACAGGGCAAGAGTGCATTTCTGGACGCAGATCAGGCTGTCTGCTGGATGGCGGCTGGTCTTTGGCGGAAGCGATGTCTGTCCAGTGCTCTGCACACTCCAGGTGCTGAGCTGAGTCCCTGGCAGAGTAGATGATAATTGTGGACAGAGTGGATGGGCTCTGTGGCTTCCCCGTACCCCTCTCCCTCTCATGGGGGTTCTCCGTAGGCTACCATCCACCATGGAATTTGCCAGTGCTAACAGTGGAACAGTAGATAACACCTTTTCCTCACTCAAAGATGCTAATGCAAGCCTGTCAGTAGAGAGCTAACTCCGGGCCAATGGCGCCTGGGGGCTGGAAAGAGCCAGGAGTAGATTTTGACCTGCGGCTGCATGCTCAGCCACCTCCTATGGCTAAGGCAGCCTCTTGCCAGGCTGAAGGCTGACAGTTTTTCCTGACAGTGAGAGTGAAGCTCTGCCAGGGTGCCTGAACCCTCTAATCCCTCGGCGGACATGCAAGGACAGCTCTCATTTTGAGCAGGATGCAGAGGGCAGTGGCAGCACATTACAGTTGCCTACCCACGCTCAGACCTTTTCAGAGAGTCACGACCAGTTATTTCCGGGGTCCCTGGGTACTGAGATCGCTGGACTCAGAAGTGCACAGAAGATATTGTTTCTCCACTGAGAATTAGAGGTAAACAGATAGATGGGATTTCTTACCGGTAGAAGGCAGCCAGGATGATGAATGGCGGAATTAGGAATTGTTGCTATTATTTATGATGCCGGCGCAAAGCCACGACAGCAATCTGTGCAGCCATCATGCGTTTGCAGCTTATATTTAGAGAGGAAACGGCAAAGGAGCAGGGAGTTGAATAACATCAGGAAGCAAAACAACAAACTTTCCCTCAACTTCAAGGCAAAAATTAGACCCTAGGTGATCATTACTTTCCTGGCTACACAGCCTACTATGATTAGCCATAAAGAAACCAACATTTCCTCCATGTTCCTCCTCAGAAATGAATCTGCATTTCTTATTTGGTTTTGGAATATTTGTAAACATATCACATGCACATGTCTCTTTGCAAAGAATGGATTGATGCTACACTTAAATAACTTTTGTGGTTTTCGATTCATGTATAAATGATTTCACTTAACTCTTAAGAGCCAGTCTTTGCTTTGTAACCCATCCCCTAAACCCAGTGTGTCTTTGCACCCAACAGAATGGCCAGAAGGCCAGCTACATCCTGCAGTGCAGCTGAATTGGGCCGAATTGTGGCCTAGAGCAGCAGGATTGTCCCCTGAACTGCCTCTGGCCAGCCCTTCATCTCCTCATGCTCCTTCTTTTGTCCCTTGGCAGGTCCTCAACTTTGACACCCTTGTGGATAACATCTCTGTGGATCCTGTGACAGGGGACCTCTGGGTGGGATGCCATCCCAACGGAATGAGGATCTTTTTCTATGACGCAGAGAATCCTCCCGGCTCAGAGGTCAGTTTGCAGGGTGAAGTGGACACAAGCTGGCCCTCACCACCAGGTTTCAACTGAAAACACAATTCTCCCCAGTTTGTGCAAATAAGAGAGGCCATATAACAGATGACCCGGGTGCTTAGAAGTCAAAAGGTCTGTGGAGGTGTCCTGGTCAGAGTCCAGGAAGGGCACAGGTGGCCCTTTATTATGGGGTAACTGGGGGGTGGGTACAAAGGTGTTGGCACCTTTTTATAAGGACACCAACAGGAGCTGACACAGTAACAAGGGGCTGTGTGTGTGTGTGTGTGTGTGTGTGTGTGCTTCCTCCTCCCTGCCCCTGTGCACAAAACAGCTGCCAATACCAGAAAGAGAAGGAAATAGTGTGTTTGGAGTGTAACACAGTAAAGAAAACATGTCTAGCATTTATGAAACACCGGGAAAAAGCACCCCCCAGCACTGGAAAAGTAAAATCAAAACAAAGTGAATGCACAAACACAAATGGAGGGTTGCTTGCAGGAAGCAGCACCTGAGAATTTAGCCAGCCAGGTGTCATCTCCAGGGGGAAGCAAGGTTCCGGTCGGGGGTCTGCTTCATCTCAGGCCTTTCCGGCACGCCAGAAGGTGAGCTGGAGAGGCTCCTTCGTCAGAGCCCAGGGAGTGTGGGCCTGAAGGATGGGCGTAAGAGCTGCCAGCAATGGATGGTGCCCACATCCGTATTTCAGTAGTGACTTCCTCCAACTTAGGCTGTGGTGGCGCACGCCTTTAATCCCAGCACTTGGGAGGCAGAGGCAGGTGGATTTCTGAGTTCGGGGCCAGACTGATTTACAAAGTGAGTTCCAGGACAGTCAGGGCTACACAGAGAAACCCTGTCTCGAAAAACCAAAACCAAAAAAAAAAAAAAAAAAGGAATTCACAATAGTTTAAAAAGACCGTAATGTCACACTGATGGGCTGTATCCATTTGTTTTCCATTGTCCTGTATAACGTTCCTTCCCTCACATCAGTCCTTCATCTAGGGCACCACTACAGCCTCTGTCCATATCTTTGTTGAACTGCTTCTGTAGTTCCCGGATAGAAAACCCAGAGATGCTGAAGTCCCTGATATGAAGTTATGTGGTATGTTAGCAGGATCCATGCACAGCCATCCTCTTGTACACTTTGTGTTTGTGTATATGCGTGAACTTGGGAGCCTTTGTACGTGTGCACCCATAAGAGGAGGCCAGAAGTCCACGGTGCTGATCTTCCCAGCTGCTTCTTCACCTCATTTTCTGACACGGGGCTTCTTGCTGAACCTAGAGCTTGCCAATGGGTTACAAAGAAGCTGAGGATCTGCCTGCCTCCACTTCCCCAGTGCTGCGATCATAAGCTCACGTCTCCACGACCAGCTCCTTTGTGGTGTTAGGGATCTGAACTCCAATCAAGGAGTCTCACTCACAGAGCAAATGGTCTTACCCACAGAAAGATCTTCTCAGACATTCCTGTGCGTTTAAACCCCTTCACATTACTTATAATACCCACACTGTAAATGCTATACAAATAGCTATCCGGTCTTATTTAAAGGGTAGTGATAGAAAATGAAAGAATATTCTTGCTATACTATGTATAACACACACACACACACACACACACACACACACACCTATTTCCTTCTGAGGTCTCCTAGATCTGCAGATGTGGAACCTATGGAGAAGGCTGACTGAACAAGGCCGTGCAGAGGACCAGTGTATGGCCATCTTATCTGTACATCTCCAGCAAGACTTCTCCTACCCTCATTATAGTACTCAAAGATCCTGTTTTGTCCCTTGTCTTTATTTGGCAGGTTATTTTGAATTTATTTACAGTGCAAATAATAAAATTGGAACCCATTTGCCACCAGCGCCTGCACATTACCTGACTTATCGAATGATTCCTCTTTTGACGTTTTATTGCATTTGTTTGTGTGTTTGTGTGTCTCTCTGCGTGTATGTGCACATGCAAGTGACACACGCATGGAGCTCACAAGACAACTTGGGGGATGGGAGGACTGGGTTTCTCCCACTGCGTGGCTTCTGGGGGGCAGACACAGGTTGTCAGGCTTTGCACACTGGACCTCACAGCACCTATCCTGAGTCTTCAGTGTGGAGTAGCTGTACCTGTAACTCCATCAAACCACACGCTGTTACTTTATTACTTTATTGAGACAATATGTATTTGTAAACCTTGCTTTGAATCAGTCTAACTCACCTAAGACAGACAGACAGACAGATAGACACACACACACACACACACACACACACACACACACACACACACACACACCTTCTTCCTGTATCTTTCTATTGAAAAAAAAAAAAAACTAATATGAATGGCTTCCGACCCGGTTATCTCCAAATTTACAGGAGATTATGATTGTGTTTAATGCCAATCTTTTGTGTCTTTTGCTAGGTTTTTGCTATTAGGCTTGCTCAACTGTATATTTAATAGAATTGGAGAAATGTATGCTGTGGAGTGCTCAGCATATAAAAAGCTGGGCAGAATGTTCAATTCCAATTGTTCTTGCTTGTTAGCTCATCTGGTAAACTTGGGTCCTTTGCTCTAGCAAGGCTTTGCTTTATTGTTCTTGGAAAAAAAAGAATTGCTCCCTTTCTGATGATGAGTTTGGTAAGGGAAATAGAATATAATACTTTTAATACAGTGCCCATAGAAGATTTAGTTCTTATGAACAAGAGGCTTATTAAACTGAGGTACATCCATACCGACTTCTTTGTAAGTAACAAGTTAACATTGCAGCAATTTCCTGGAGCTAGCTGTGTTGGAAGTCACTTGAATCCTGCCATTGACCCTTTGATGCCCGGGCCCTGGCTCCCCCACACTGCCATACTGGGTGCTCTGCCTTGATGGCTTTCTTTTCCAAGTCACAGAACTTTTTTTCCTTGGTGCTAATCAACCAACTGAACAATCAAATCATGACTCCTCGAATAGAAACTCAGTGTATGAATTCCATTTATTGTGTTCCTTAGTGTGCTCTAAGGTCTCACATCCAGGCTGCAGCGCTTGTTTATATGCCCTGCCTCATGCACTGTGTGCTCATATGTGCACTGCTAGTGTTAAGGATCAAAACTCGACCAATCACAAATGAGGAAAACAGTGACCTTAAAATAATTTTAGAACAGAACGCAATTGAGGAAATTATATGAGATAATGTGTCTAAGGGAGAAATAACTCCAAGTTCAAAGTTGACGTAAGTAACTTAACAAAAATATTCACCTCATGCAATTTCTTTGACAGGTGCTTCGAATCCAGAACATTTTATCCGAAGACCCCAAAATAACTGTAGTTTATGCAGAGAATGGTACCGTCCTGCAAGGCACCACGGTCGCCTCTGTGTACAAAGGGAAACTGCTGATTGGCACTGTGTTCCACAAAGCTCTTTACTGTGATCTGTGACAAGCCAGCTGCACGCACGTCATCGAAAGTGAGGCCATTATTTCAATCCTTTGCCATACTGTAAGGTGCCTACCACAGTGATCTCTGCTAACTAATGAATGCTGACCTTAGTCTCAGACATAAGAAGGTATGAGAGTTTCCTGGCAATAGATCCTAACTAGCAAGGGTTTCTTGAGTATTACTCTTAGACTACTTAAAGACACCACTTATCAATTAAAAAAATTTTTTTCACCAAAATGGCTAAATTTCTCAAGTCCCACATAACTTGTGTTCTGATCTGAATATGAAGATCTGTGATGAAATGTTCCTACAGGCTTATATGCTGAATGTTTGGTCCTCAGCTGGGGACAGTACTGGGGATTCTAGGAGGTAGGACCTCACTGACAGAAGTTTGCCCCTGGGAGAAATGCATTCACAGGTTGCATCTGGTCCTTAGTTCTCTGCTCTGAGCTTCCACCAAACACCAGGGCTGAGTTACTGTCTTACTGAAAGCCCAGAAACAGTGGAGCCAGAAAGTAGACTCGGACCTCCAAAAAGAGCCAAAGGAGTTTTTCTCCTTTTAGTTTTCCCAGGAAATCTGTGACAGCATTGGGGAAATTCCTTCTATGTAACTCCAAATACACTTTCCCATAACACATGCAATCTCTGAAACCATTTGAGTCTCGAGAGAGAGTGTGTGCGGTCAGCTTTGGGGACCATTAGGTCACAGAGGTACTTCTGGTGTTGAAAAAGTATTATCATGAAGACCACTCTCAATACCTCATAAAGTCAGTGGATGGACCAGTGCGGCCAGACTCTGGTTTCCCCTTTCTCCCTGCGACTTCCTCTGAAACAGACAGAGCTTCCGCTCGCTCCTGGAGGCACGGAGCTTTTGTGCATTGTTTCGCCACTGGGTCTTTTCAATTTTCCCGTAGTTACAGGGTGTGGGAGACTCTTTCGATCTTTGGGAAGGTTATCACGCCCGAACCTGATTTCTGTTATCTTCACACATTACATGGCCTGTTTATATTGGTCCAAAGAAAGAAGGAACTTGCTTCTTTTGTAACAGCTAAGTTCATGAATATTCTATAACTGTCAAAGTGCTGAGTGCCCCAGCCCCCAGCCCGCATTGCTCAGCTGATGCCAGAGATGGGTTTTGTCTTGTTTGGGTTTATTTACACTACTCTGGCTTTCCGTGAAGACCAAGAAAGAGGGGAGAGGAAGATAAACTGAGTTTTTAAAACAAAACAAAACAAAACAAAACAAAACAAAACAAAACAAAACAAACAAACAAAAAAAAAAAACCCAGAAAGATCAACAGCCCTCATGACTAAAAAGAAAATCTCTTCTTATACTGGTTATGAAATGAGAAAATTTTAAGTACCATTATTTGTCTGTTGTGAAGACAGAAATCCAGTGCTAGATTATTTCCTGGGTCATTAAGGCAGCCAGTTTAGGGATGAAGTATTTAAGACCCTTTCCATGGCATTTATCTGGTGGTGGTGGGGTTTTTTTTTGGGGGGGGGAGGGGAGGGTGGAAGGCATGGGGAATGTTTTGATGAGAAACTGAAACTTGTCGATCATTTAGGACCATAGAGGGAAAACATAAAACAAACCAGTTTTTTAGCCATGAATCATAACGCATGCCTATAATTCTAGACTTAGAAGGCTGAGGCAGTGGGACCAGGAATCGCAAGTCATGTTAATCTATGACTTCATAGTCAGAGCTCAAGAAAACCAAAATGATAATAAGTAAAAACTATTTGCATAAAAGAACTCCTTTCCTCACAATGCAATTTAAGTGATTTTAGTCTGCTTAGCACATGACACCAGGTAGCTGTGAGTGTTCATTTCCTCAGTGACCCTTGTTCCTCACATCCTGGAGGCTGGACTCTCGGAATCACTGGTTATGACTATCTGTGAGCGTGGCACATAGGAAAGCAAACTCCACATATTTCTTTAATAAGAAAAAAAAATCTCTTGTCTACCTAGCCTTCATTACACCTTCAGTAAAATGACCATATCCTCTTCCTTTCTACTGACAAATCAAGCTAAGCTAATTCTTTCAAAATTAAATATATAAATGAATCCATGGCATGCATTTAAGATTGTCCAAAGAAGAGCAAAATTTGGTAAGAGAATTTTTAACAGTTTCCAAAATGGAGGGAAACAAGCTCACATTCCTTACTTCATGAGGCTGAGACAGTTGAGTGTCTGTCTTCATCTGTTTTAGTCTTGCCTTCTCAGTCTTGGAGATCTGAGAATGAAAATGGTTTAAAATAACCCAGTGCTCTAGGCTGGACCTGATTCCTTCTTGGCTTGCTTCTTGTTGTGTGAGACTAAGGGCTTAATGGATTTGTCATCCATCTTCCTCTGGCTGATTGGTATTGGGAACTTGACGGTGAGGCTGTGTCAGAGGGACAGGGGAAGTGGGGACCTGGGGGCTCAGCTCTTTAGCTTCATGCCCAGTTCCATAATTGTGCTTTCAAGTGTAATTCTAGCTGCCAATTTACACTTTGCCAGAGTTAGAACTTATTTTTAGTTTCATTTCCATGAAAAATGTGCACTTTGCTCTTGATGGAGAGAGATGTTTTGACAGTCAGTGCAGGTTTACCCAGTCAGGGCTTGTTTTAGTTGAAGGTAGAAATGGAAGAGAAAAAAAAAGAAAGAGAGAGAAAAGAAACATGGACTCCGAGAGACCTCTGTATTTCCTTTATTGCATTCATTATCTAACAACAATAATACTCATTGGCAAGAGATTTATTTACACTAACAAGTTAAGTTTAATCACAGGTATTTTTTAGATGGTCGGAAAACAATGGTCCACTGACAGCAGAGTTTGCTTTGAATGCCTCTGAAAACTGAAAAGTAAAGAATGCCATTGGAAACAGCACACACTAACGAAGCGCCAGAGAACAAATTAGGTGTGGCACTGCTGTTTCTCCCATGCAAATGACCAGACAGCAAAACGTACAAATTAAAAAGTTCAGGTCCTGTGCTGTGCATACTTTCCAGACTTTAATGCTTTACAAAGCACTTTCCTTTCTAGCAGTATATAAGGAAGGGCGAACATAAGTCAAGTCTTACAGTAGAACGGAACTTCCTTCCCCTGTCGTTTTCAGCTGTCTGGCCTTGTCAGTAATCTATAGCAGACTTAGAAGTGGTTTCATCAAAACATCATTAAAAAATACAAAAGCAGTAGTTATGACATTAAATAATCCTGAGGAGAGCCCACGTATGTACGCTGAGCGCTGCTTGTTATTCACCGATTGAACCTGATGCTGCTGGAAAGAGCTATCTGGCCTGGGCATCGCTTCCTGCTTTTTTTTTTTTTTTTTTTTTTCTTTTGGTAAAGGCAATTTAGGGTATTTCTGGCCAATTGTTATTTCATGGCTGAGTGCTTCAATCTTTAACAAGAAACTTGTGTGCGTGCATAAACCAGCCGAAGGAAATGAAGTATACAGCTTGCAACAGCGTATACTCAGGCCCCTTTGTGTTATTTTTGGTGGCAACCAAAATGCCATTACAAGCGGATGGCTTAGGAAGTACATAGTGGTCACACGACAGAATACTGCCACCAGAGAGCCAGCAGTTAGTGACAGAAGCATCATGGCTACTGAGGTGGGAGCTGATACACGAGAACACACAGTGCAATTTAGTCAAGAAAACTGCGGGCATCCTGCAGTTGAAAATGCCCCAAGCTGCATAATAGCTTCTGAGTTCTAACTAAAAAATGTGCAATCTTGACATCAAAGCATTAATCAAATATCTGAGGAAAATTTACCTTACTAAAATACAATACTAAAGATCTAGTAAATCAATTTTACCAAAATATATAAACATTTAGAAGCATAAGTGCATTTAGTAGGATACTTACATTAAAAAAAAAAAAATCTCTTAAAAATCTATGAGCCATTCAATGTATACACAACATAAAAAGTGGCGGTGTTGCCACTATTACAGCCCAGGGTCCTAACTGACATCACTGCAGTCCACGGTGAGTATATTTTTGTGCCACGTGCTTAAGGTATATATGTGTGTGTGTCAGGTGGGGATATATTCACACACACAGCTCTGACACCTACACAAGTGGCATGCACAGAACTGAGAATTTGTGGCTTCTTCTCTTACTGCTTGTACACTGTCTTGCACATCGCTGGATCCCTAACGGTCGGGGGGTGGGGTGGGGTGGGGTTGGGCAGCGGCAGGGAAGCATGGACCTTCTTCTGCCCCCTACTCGGAGGATCCAGACCCAGGTGCTTACAGACCAGAGTCGTAGGGAGCCAACCTTCCAGGAGGCAGTGTGCGTGTGTGTGTGTGTGTGTGTGTGTGTGTGTGTGTGTGTGTGTGTGTGCGCGCGTGCGCGCGCGCGCGCGCAAGTGCAAGTGGGTGTGTTTGTGTGAGGAGCTCGCACTATCTCCAGAGGGCAGTTTACTGTACAGGCTTCCCCTTTCCCTCTAACTACTCACTCTAGCTTCTTCCATGTTATCTTCAAGGTATTAATATGTGTTTTCTTTGGTGATATTCCTGCCACTCCCAATGTTTTGAATCAGGGCTACATTTCATGGGACTCTAACTATTCAAGACAAAAGCAAACAAAACTGGCCAGTACACTCAGTCTGACTTTCAGGACTGACCAGAGACTAAACAGACTTCCTGTAAATGCTGTCTGGAGACTGTCCCCTCCCTTTGTCCTTTCACAATGAGAACAGTTTTGGAAGGAAGCATAGATGCTTTAAGTTTGACCTCACCTCCACAAGCTCTGCTTTAGAACTAGACATGGGGAGCCCTGACTCAAAGCAAGTAAGAAAACATGTGAAAACTAGGACCATCCTTTCTTAATTACTCTTCCATCCAGGTAACAGTAGGGTCTTAGCGTTGAAGCCAAGTGACATAAACCCTCCTAATGCCTGCTCCCCAAAGTGAGATGTTTCTTATCACCAGCTATGTGGGAAGAGGCTTAAGTTACTCACATAGAATTTGGTAATTCTTAACGATCCCAGTGTATGACAGTGTGATATGCATCCAATGTACAGAAGTTTCTTTTAGAATCATTTCCCCTCCATCTTCCAGAATCATCTTAAATACCCTTGTTAAATGTTAATGGTCCTCCTCAAAATTTTCTAACCTCTCACGTTTATAAACAACTTAGAATAGCTGTATAAATGCAACCATTTTCTTCTTATATAATTTTAAGGTACAAATTAATCCTATCAAGCAAAGATCCCAAAAGAGAATTCTTCATCATCAGCACAAGCCATAGAGGCCCAGATGCTAAATCTGACCTGTGGACATTCTTGAAGCTTAGGCCTAAGGTATTTAAGATCTCAGGGTGAACACTATTGGGCATGAGCAGTAGTGGGAGTACTCTCTCCTCTGCTACTTTGTTTCCTGAAATAAAAGAACATAAAGTAGGTAGTCACATGTTGTGCCTCTTGCAAACTGAGTTTGGCATTAGCTCCTTTCATAGTGTGATCAGAAACTACTGCGGTATTTTAAAAGTCTACACGAGGTGGGGAGCAGGAAGTCCATCCCAACCCCAGCAGAAGGATGGCAGATGGTTTCAGAGGGACTTTGCTGTCACGATAGTAATGGCAGGCTTCGATCGAGTGCTAAAGTAGATAGAGCAGGGTTTCTGCTCTAACAGTACCCTCCTGATGCTGGGGAGGAGAAAGACGTGATCACATAAGGATAAGTTGCCTTAAAGGAGATGATCTTAATCACAGACATCCAGTGCACAGTTCTTTAGTGGAACCCTGACCCAGAATCTACTCCTACAATGCTCTCTACCTATGGCAGGGCCTCACCATGTACCCTGACACCCGAACATATATTGTACCCCAAACACTTTTGGTTTCTGGTGGGACCCACTAGTCTTCACTAGAGTACAGTTCACAATATGCAGACAACCCCTTCTGTTCATTTGTTGATAGCTTAAAAACTGTCCGAAATCCTTAAAGTCCATGAAGCAACAATTCTCTTTAAGTTGTATAAACCCTGAAAACCACAGCATTAAAGAAAGCATTGTGCAAGACGTTGGAAACTCAATTATTATCATGCACTACAGCCAATAAAGGAGCTAACAAGAAGTCAAAACGCTCACAAGATCTGAGGTCCTTCACTTTGTTTCCACACCGGACCAACCAGTCCATCTCTTATCCTTTGCTGAACAGTGCAATCAAGAGCCCTTTACGATTTTACTAGTTTTAAGTAGCAACGTTAAAAGAACTCATTTTGGTTTAAGATTGCAATAATTTAACTTAAAGATTACAATGACTAAACTATAAACTAATGATGTAAGGAACATTAGTTTGATTTGTAACTGCCAGATGTACGCTGATCCAAGCATGGAGTGTTAATAAAGTCACAGTGAGAACACTGTATTTAAGAAACGCAATATAAGAGGTCATAAGTTACAGGCAGGGCAGACTTACAGACATTTCCAATATATACATTCATTTTCAACTATCATCAAAGTGTAAACACAACTTAAAATCATCACCCTTCTGTTTTCACTCTCGAAAATGAACACACAGAAGCTTCCAGTGCAGTCCAGCTTTTTTTCCCCCAAAGAAAAGAAAAATGGCTGATACGTACAATAACAAGTATTAGAATTGCCAGAGTTTTGCTTAGACTTCTGGCATTAGGAAAGAGTTACTGAATGTGTAGTTCAGGAGCATGTCTCTTGTTTTCTCAAAATCTTAGTAAGTGGCGAAGCATCAGCATCTGAGATAGAAGCACCCAGCACCCAGCACCCAGCACCCAGCACCCTACTCCTCGAGAAAACCGTGAAGCAGGTCTGGTTTGTGCAGAGCGTAATGAGACTCCCACATCATGTTTCGGACTGACGTGAATCTGTACCAGAAGGACCAGAACTTACAGAAGTGCTCGGGCCAGAAACAGAAGCAGGCTCTGGGAGAAAGGATAGGATTAAGTTTCTAGTTCAGATAATGTCAGAATTCATGTTACAAAAATAGTAATAACGATAAAAATGAAAAGTCACAATGTTAAAATACAAAGTGAGGCCACACAGGCAGCCGACCTCTATCCTATCAGATTCCTGTCCTAACTCTGGAGCCTGATGCAGGCCCTGCATACCTGTGCATGCAGAGGAGATGTGTACAGGCCTGCGGGCAGCACAAGGGCCTGCTGGGGGAAAGGAAGGAAATACCCTGAAGTCCAAGGTTTCATCTGGCCTCCAGCTCTACTCTGAAATCAGTCCATCCGAAAGCAAATGATATCAGGTTTTTAGAATTAATGCAGTAATGAGAGTTAGATACATAAGCAAAAAGAGCAAAACTAAAGGCAAGCAAATAAATAAAACCCCCAGGGTGTGAAATGTCTCCAGAAGAGTTTCTGTTCTCCTCCTCCCCTAGTCTCCTGCACTCAACTCAGGGTGGTGAAAGACTGGAATCCCTAATACTGGACTTAAGAAACATCAGCTCTTACACTGTAAAAGTCTGTCCCGTGTACTGTTTTCCACAAATCTGTAACTCTCTAGAATATGGAAGAGAATGGCTTAGAAAGTCATTCAAAATGTCTCTAAAATGTAAAAGATGGCTGTCCTTCACAGGAAAGAATTATGTGTACAAAAAAACAAGAAAAAAAGTTCTGTGGTTGACTGTTACTCAAATCTTAAATTTCTAACCAGTATCTCTACGTTTAAGTCCTTAAAAGCACATTTGTTAAAACACTAACTGAGCCCACTTGGGAAATTCTGAGTAGAAAATATGTGACAACTTCATGATTGTGAAGGCCAGCCAGAATGTCCCAGGAGAAGAAACCTGAAGACATTGGTTTCCTTCAAAGTCAGTTTCCGGCTCAGTGTGTGGCTGGGGAAGGAGCTGTGCAGTTTGTCAGTGCTGGTCAAACACTTGGTGCAGCACTGGCAAACAACGCAGCAGATCCCAACATCCATGGTTGCACTACACTCTGACGTTTTCTTCTTCTTTGTTCAACAATACCTGGAGGAAAATGCTGTCCTCCAAGCCCCAAAGTACACCCACATCTGTGTGCTTAAGGCTTTTCCCTTCTAGAATTAAATAGCTACTATTTTTCCCTCTCATTCTGATTCCCAGCAAGTGGATAGCACACTTGTTTCCTCTTTCCCTCAGTTGGCAATTGTGTGCTGGGCACCCACATCCCCACAACAGAACTGACTTGCTCTACAGTCAGAATTGAGGGGCACTCCCCTATCTCAAGGCAGGTATCATCTCTACACCCACAGTCAGAAGCTACCACCTCAGTTTCAGGGGCTCTCACTGAGAATTCTGGGTACTCCACTCACAGCCCCAGAGTGAGTCCTGCTCTCATTGGCTGGGTCAGGCTGCTCCTACGAGTGGCACTGCACACTTAACACAACATTGGATGTTGGTAAGTAGAAGACAAAAATGATAATTCTGGTTTGTCAATAAACCAAAGGTGATGGCGAGGGGTTATTTTAGGAGGTTAAAATCAAGAGTGCATTCAACACACAGTTCTTTAACCGCCTACAATGGTGTTATCCCATCAATTTCTTCTTCATCCTCGGCAGGAGAGTGGGGGCAGGAAGGGGCGGGACTTCTCTCAAACTTCCCCAACTACTGGAAGAGGTGAGGCCTCACTGCTCACGGTTGATCGGCTGTGGAAGTCATCTTTTCCGACTTCTTAGACTTCCTCTGCATTTGCTCTTGTTCCTTCCTCCTCAGCTTCTCTCTTTGTTTTTCCATTTTCTCCTGGGCCTTGCGAGCCTTCTCGAGAGACATCTTCATTTCCTTCAGTTTTTTTTTAACCAGTGCCCGGTCCTGGGATGATGTCATTCCAAGAGCCTACAGAGGAAACACATGTACAAAAGGACTCTGAAAAACTGCTGACCTCTTTGTTTATGATGAGGAAACCACCACACTATGTTTAATCTCATGACCTTAGTTAAACGTGGAAGCAGGAGGTCAAGGCTGAGGAAAAAGCAGACCACAGGTGCTAAATTCTGTATGCCCTGAGGATCTGGGCATTGTTCTCTGAAGTTCTTTGCAAAATACACTCCAGAAGTCATCAAGAAAATACTCTCCAAATTGGTGACTAGGGAGGGAATAAACAGAAAGGGCACAATCCTGCTTCTCCAACCTTCGGCTAAAGTATTGCTAAAGTCATCAATAGTTTCAAAGGGTAACTGAGAGCACCTGCTGCTACAAAAGGCTCCAAGATGGGTGGGCAAAACAAAAATGGCTTCCCTTCTGCCAATGTAGTTATTTACAGTGAGAACCAACAATGTCTTTGGGGCCAGGATGCCCATGTCTGCATCTCTCCGCCATTGTCTCCGCAAAGGCAGACCTATAAATGAAGTCTGATTATGATGACTAAGTGGCTGGATGAGCTTGCACTTCAAAATTGAGGAAGACTATTGTGAACTTCAAATGTTTCCTGACCTTCAGCATCCACAGCAGGATGCATTCATCTTCCTAACAGGGACAGTTGTCAATGGGCCTTCATATTCACAGCTATTGATTGATTGCTAACCTTTTCAAAGACTGTCGAGAGATACTTATCTATCCATCAGCCGAGCAGTGGGGAGGGGTGTGTAGAGCTGGCTGTACCCTCCTCTTGCCCTTTCTCGGTAGAGTTGGGTACCACCTCTGTCTCTAAGAGAGAAGGGCCAGATGAGCAGAAATGAAGGTGCAGTGGAGGTGACAGGGAGGATGGCTTGGTGTACTGGGAAGAAAGTTGGTGATGTTTCAGTTTTCATGTACTGAGCAGGAGGGGGTGGAGCACGGAGGAGAAATGAAGAAAGGGAAGAAAGGAAGATTCATACTGGGCATTATTAAAACTGAACAGTGCATGGGCAGTGAATGATTTTGATAAAGGAGTCATGCGCCGCCAGGTGAAGTAAAGGAAAAGGCCTCTAACTCTCTTAGTCAGCAGCCTATTTCTAGTCAAAACCTGTGATGGGCTTCTTGAAGGGTTTTTTTTTTTTTTTCCCTACTGAAAATTATTCAGTATCTTTTCTGGTAAGTACTGACGAAAACTACCACATGGATGTGCAGATCAACCATGTCAGGTGCTAAAAGTAATATGCATAACTAGTAACTAGCACAGACGAAGCATTCTTTACCTTCAGTTTATTTCCATCCAGCTGCAGGAGCTGCTCCCCACTGATGCTCTGGGCACTGAATTCAGGCACGTACTGGTCCAGACTGAGGCTCATTAACCAGTGGGACACCTGCTGCACACTCCATTCATGAACGGCCCGATTCTGACTCTGAGTGTGTTTGGGAGACTGTCCATCGTCAAGGATCTGAGACAGAAATGTATGCAGCATTGGTAAATGACTTAAAAAGTATGGCTCATATTATGCTAGTAAAGTAATTTCTCAAGTTACAAGAGCTGCATTTACTTGTAAATCATACATAAGAGTTCTACTTATGTTAGAAGAAACATGTCTATTACCTATCTGATTCTGGTAGATGGAAATCTAAAGATATCCCATTAAAAAAGTACCATTAAAGGTGTAGGAAGTTAAAAAATCAAAAAAGTACACACTGACATGGATGATTTTATAATAAGTAAGCCTGAAGATATAGTTACATGTGGAAAATAATTATTTCATAGTTCTGTACATGTGATACATCATTTAAATTTATTCTGTTAGAAGACAGTAAAGTTATATTTAAAACACTTTAAAAATATCAAGGTCTCCTTTATTCTACAGGAAAAGTCTCAAAGCCCCCAAGCCTTCACAGGGAAACTTCACAGCTATTGTTTTATCGGAGCAGAAAGCACACCTCTGTGGAAGGTAGGGCGCCAACACCTACAGTTTCTTTAAGACATGAGGGAACTGAGGATTGAAAAGCTCACACAATCTCTCTTAGACAACACAATATAAGCAATAAGAGCTTAACAAGATGCTCATTGCAAATTCCAGACTCTGCCCACTGTAGACCATTCTCTTTATTGGCATAAAGGGGCATGACAGCCCTCAGAGCCACCGAGCTGAGAGAAGATGAAGCAGTGGCAGATCTCAGAGGAAAGACAGTTTATTTGGTGAGTCACATGAAGAACAAGCAGAGTGTGAGCAGAGGAAAGGCAGCAGATACTGAAAAAGAATAGACCATGTCTGGTAATGGCTATAGGAGGTAAGTAAGGGACTCTGGAGGTGGGGCTTAGGGACTCTGGAGGTGGGGCTTAGGGACTCTAGATCCAGGAATATCTTTTAATTCAAATGTAAACAATTGCAGGGTATTTCCCCTCCACTCCAGAGGAAGGGGTTCTTTAGTATTGGATTCATAGTCATTTTGTAAGGAGAGAAAAGCAGTTTTGAAGAGACAAGGCACCACACACAACCCACAGATAGCTCACCTCGTCATCTATCATATCCAGGCTCTGGGTGAGTAGCAACAAAAGAACCGAGAAGAAGAATGTTACAGAAATGGGACACACAGTACCAACATTACACGCTTTATAACATCAAAATCAAGCCCAGCTAGGAAAACATGACCAGAAACATTTAAAGGAAAAAAAAGGCTTATTGCATATAACTCATGCTAAAAAGAAGTAAGAACAATTATTTCATTTGTAAGAACAAATTCTAATTACATTATTTCCTGCCCCTGACTCCCACCTATTTATAGAACTAAGCCAATCCCAACACAGTTTTCTGCTTATCTCCTGCATACATACTTCCTGGCAATTCTTAGCAATGCTAATCTTCACTCTAGCATCTGAATAAATGGTTCTTACTCTATTTCCTTTCCGGAACCATTCCTATTGATAGTAATGATCCAACAGGGGGCATATGGTAGTCAAAAGACCCTCAGAGTCGGGGTGGGGGGGTAGGGGTTACTCTGGGAAAGGACAGAATGAACAGATCAGTCACAGCCCAGGCTTGCTCTCCAGTGCCCAGACTCTAACATTTATGTTTACATGTAGAATGGGATTCCCAAGAAGCTTCAATGGGCTCAGAAACTATACTTTTCTTTAATGTGGAGGGCAAAGGGAATGGAATCATGGGGATTTTGTGTTAAACACAAAACTTCACTGTTGATGCCTTCTTTGTTAAATCTACCCTCAAACATCTTCCCACAGTGGGATATGGAGGAAATGAGCCACATAAAAACGAAGTTCTGTTACGGTGCCACTACAGTACCTCATCCGAGGACAGTGCCAAGGACTGGGAGAGCCCTGGCGTTTTGGGTTCTGCTCCTAAGCCACTCAGGTCTGCTGAGCTGGTACTGCTTGGACTGAAGTCATCATTGAAGGTGAAATTCTGTCAAAATGAATACAACCGTGTTAAATGAACACAGAGTGAACTAGAAGCAGGTGCTCCCAAGTCCTCAAATGCTTCATGCTAATCAACTGTCTTTAGAAGCTCGAGTGTGCTTGGGGACAACCTTCAGTTGGGCAGTGGGGCAGAAGCCTGCGTGAAAATTCTGAGCACCTTCTCAATCTGATACAAGGATATGTGGGATCCAGAAATGATTCTTGAGTTTCTCTCCAAGGGTACAGAATTCATTACCCTCTGCCAGTGCTCAGAGTAGTGATATTAATAAGCCCATCTGCTTTGACCCTAACTGTGACAAGAAACAGTGTAAGTAGGAATACAAGATGGTGTGGAGAGGCTGAGTTATCAGGAACAGATGGTAATTCATATCAAGAAGGTAGCTGGAGTGCCCCTGGGAAAGATGGCGTGTGGCTGGCTGTGATAAATACTGTGAGAAGTGACAGGTCCCCCCCTGGATGTAGCTTTAAAAATGATGATTCTGGAGGAGGGCATGGACTGACAACACAGCACTAGTTAGATGTTGGTGTATAAAACTCTCTCATGGCACCAGCCCACAGCCAAAGAGACTACAGTATGAAACAGAACCACAAGGCTGCACAGCTTCTTGGGGTGAGTCAGATGGGATGTGGGAAAAAATGAATTTTCCTGGAATTACTTTAACATGCTCAGCAGATGTTAAAACAACTTGACAATGGCCACAGAGCTTTACTTGTGAAAATGTTTTATAATGAACCTCTCTTTAATGTGAGATAATGTTAGGATCACTCAAGCAAACCATAAGTCTCAGAATAGCACTAAAGGGTCCAAAGAGTCACTTGTGACCAAAATTTCTTTTGCTACTTGTAGAGTGGTTGGATTCCCAGAAACTAAGCCACTGCCCAACACCACCTTGTTTCATACTGCACTTCTCCAGGAACCAGACCGTTAGTTCCATTAGGTTATATTGTGTTGGGCTTAGTTGATTGTTGATGAGAATAAACACCATCCCAGAGACTGGGGAATTTAGTACCAAACCAACTTCAAGATTTGATAAATCTTCCAAAAAGGAGCAAAGCTGGTAAACATTCAGCAGCAAGTCACGCGCACAGCACTTCACCCTTTGGTGTTATCACTGGAGATGCAATCCTCCAGACTCCAGGTCAAAACTCTTCGAGCTGCTGACCTCAGGGAAGAATTCAGTTTAAGTAAGATTAACCTCACGGTTCTGTTTGGGGGGAAAAGAGTGAACACAGGAAAAGAGGAGACCAAATTCTGCAAAGGTTAGTCACCATGTGTGTCAGTACAGGGTTAAACCAGGCTTGCGTTGTCATGCTGGAAATAACCATTGCACACTTTGAAAAGCATCACATCCACGCATATACATCTAATGTAATTCTGCTAATGGTAAAAAGAATTAGAAGAGGTGATCTGCACGGACATTTGATACACGTAAGTAAGGTGCCATATGTCAGTGGCCTTTGTTTTTCTGTTTGCTTCACTTGAATATATGTCAGTGGCAAATTTATCTGTTTTCCAGTAAATCTTGAAAAGCACAGTGAAACTGTTTCATAATGCAATTTAAAGGAGAATACTTAGTAAATATCTTCCAACCCTGTTTCACTATCCAAATGCCTCTTTCCCAGCATGGCTTAACTGTCAAACAGATTAAATAGCAGTAAATGAAATGACAGGCAAATCGAAGAGAAAAGCACACACTAGAATAGAACAGTATTAAAGAGGGTGCTGGTTAGGTGGGGCTTTTTCCCCCGTAAAGGAAACATCATGCATGCCTAGGACAATGTTAGCACATTGGTTCATCAGATCCAGGGTGCACGCGCAAGTTGAGAAGGCTTTCCAAAAACTGAAGAGACAGGATTGGGGGACTTTCTTGTCGGCTTTTATAGTCCGCTGTTGTCTACCTTGGACCCTGTTTTATCTGAGACTTGAGTCTCAGGAGAAGGCTGAAGGGGGCTTGGAGCTGAAGGCAGGTTCCTGAAGGAATAGGATCCTTTCCGGCTTTCATTAAACCATGAGAAAGGCATGCAAGGAGAGCGGGTGGAGGCCTGAGCTGCAGAGCTTGGTTTGCTTTTCCAGTTCTCCAACTTGCTTCTGAAGATTCTGTGGTGTGAAAGGAATGAACATGTTAGACAAATAAATGGCAAAAGACACTGAACCCAGCTCTAGCAAGACCCTCGAGATAGGGACAACTCTCTGAGAAACTGTTCTACCACAGTGGTAAAAAGGTATTGCTTTGGGCAACAGTGTTAACCTTAATATTTATCATCTTTCTGCATTTAAATGGAATCTATGATAATACATGGATTTGAACTTATATTTCAATTGCAAAACTTTATTAAATATGTCTTTATAAGCATACATGCATGAATTAAAATAGGGGTAGCACACCCTTTTGGAGATGCCTCCTAGGAAAGCCACCACAGTAGCTCACAGCCAGCACTCTTTACACCGATCCCTGCATTTATGCTCCCAGAATCTAGAGCAGAAAGATTCCACTGATTTGGAAATTGCAGAGCATGTGTAATGTTAAGCAGAAGATGCAGCTTGCTTGTTTCTCATCGTAGTCTTAGTGTCTAGTCACAGGAGGGTCAGGGGCTGAAATCATCATGGGAAGCTGAGGTCCGATCACCTCCTAAGGGTCTCAAGCCTTCTCTGCCCCTTTGTCTTAATCTGTACAAATAAATGTGTTGATGTATCTCCTATATATGACTGTAATGAATTGAATAGGTTAACATTTCTTAGAGAGCCACAAAAGCTATTGAAGTATAGAAATATTTAAAGATTCAAAAGCAGCTGAGAGATACCACTTTTCTTATTTAAACTGATCAGTTACTTTCACAATTGTATTTATCTATTGTTCAAGTGAAAATACTTGTCCAGGAACCTACGAAGAAAGTGCTCATGTGCTTTTGGAAGAGGCCAGCCTCGGTATGTCTCAATGATTCTGGATGGGAGGCAATTACTTGGTAGCTGTTAATACTATGACAACAGGAATCCCTTCAATTAAAAGTGCCTTCGTAACATACACATAGTTTCTATCCCTCGTGTATATTGAATTCCAGTCTCCTTACACTTCCTTTCAAGTACATTTTAAAGTAAAGTTTAAAGTGATATAAACAGCATCAAGTCTAAGACTTGGGGCTTGTGTCCAAACAGTGCTACAAGTACCAAATGCAGCACTCCCCATGTAAGTACCCTGCACAGTAAGGCAGAGAGAGTGCAAAGGGATACAAGGACAGCTAACAAGAACAGAGACACTTGTGAAATTCTGGTAAAACTGATACAGGGGATGGGTGAATAAAAGTGACGGTCACATAAAGGAATCCAGAAGATGGGATCACTTTAGTGTGTTTAAAAAGTGTGTGTTGGGGGAGGGGGGCAGTAGGATATCTTCAAGGATAATAGAAATCAATGAGAAATCAATAGGTCACCCTTAAACTTCATCTTCAAGTTTAAAATAAACAGAAAATTTTGTACTCTATTTATTTGTAATCTATTTATTAGCAGAGGACAGGAGGGTAAGATAACTAAGCCCATACTTGTTGAGGCCTTGGGCTCTGGAGGGGGTACATTTTATTCTTTGCCCATGGACCAAATAAAGCTGGTTAGAGGCTTCTGGTACAGCAGTTAGATTCACAGCAACTCTTGGCTGTTCAGAACTAGGAGGAAAGAAGGGGAGCTGACCTGGAATCTATATTTATCATGTTATCATGACTACGCCAAATGCAAATATAGCTCAAGTCACCATAGAACATTTGTGGTCATGTGTGGAAAGTTGCTTCCCTGGCTCCATACACTTCAGTTTCCTCCCATGAGTTTTGACAGTTTGAGAACTCAGTGTTATCACACCCGCACTCTATCCTGAGGTGAAGGATTCTGGAAACATGAATCTGATGGCAATAAAGCAAAGGAACAGCTTTCTTCTTTGCTCCCCCTGGAGAGGGGGAGAAACCTTAAGGTAAACAGCAGCAGTTGGAATGTGAACAAGTGCTAAGAAGTACTTGTAGGTGGGAGATAAGAGGAGACTCCAGCTTGATCCAGAGATTGACTGTGGGAGCTTCATCCTGCTGCCCCTTCCCATGCCCCATTAAACAGTGACCCATGCCATCTGGAGAGAGAAATCTCTTTGGGGCTCTCACCATTTATCCAGTGATAACTTCTCTGGCTTATCTTTAACTTAGCCCCTACATTCCAGTATGAACATCCATAATAGTCTGTTTAGAAAAACAAACATATCTTCTCTGCAATCCCATATCTAAGGAGAAGCTGGTCCCTTCAGGCTGGACAATGCTGAGTCAAGGGAACTATAGTACTAAGGGGATTAGCCACTGCCTGAGAGTTTATGAGGAAGCTTTGTAACTAAGGGCAGCATGATATCCTCGTCTTACGATTAAATCAAATGATTGTAGCCATGGCCACAGACCACCATCATAACATGAGGACAATGAAGGCAGGGAATGTCAATGCTGCTGGTCACCAGCTTCACTGAAAGAGACCCCAGGGAGTCCAAGCCCTAGGACAAGCCACAGTTGAGCTCACCCTCAATGCCGGACGTACATGTCCACAGACATTATCAGTTTTGAATATTTTCCTGGCTGAGAGCATTTTATGAGAGTTTTAATTAGCTGTGCTCTTTTGATTCTTTTCAACTGTTAGTGAACAAGGTTATGGAAGCCTAGCCTGTGACAGAGACTGTCTTTCTGCAAAGCTCCTGGGAAGATGAGGAAAGAGTTGGCGGGAAGCCCACATCCCGGTGATAACCACTGTCCCACAGCTACAAACCAACAGATTCTGGCTGTGCTCTGCTGTGCCTGTCTTCTAGCTCTATTATTTATTACCTGTAACTTTAAAAATCCATGACTGTGTAACTAACCCCTGTGTGCAACCTTTATTCTCAGAGAAAAGAACTTGCTTCCATTTGCTTGGACCTAGAGTAATCGAATATTCATTAAGATACTCAATACTCTATTACTTTAAAATTATAGACTCAACAGCCCGGGAGACATGTGTTCATAAACAAACACCAATTTCTTCCTGGATAAATTGAAGAAGCAGCCAGAGCTCGGGAGCTGGGCTTCTATTTTGAGTGCCTCTTTATCATCTGTCTAACTTTGCAGAAAATGTTTGCAACAATACAAGATCCTTCCTTCCCTTGCTTCTCACTCCTCCCTTCTCTCTTCCCTCCTTCCTTCCTTCCTTCCTTTCCTCTTTCTCTTATTTCTTCTTCTCTTTTCCACATCAAGGTTGGTAGGATGAGTTCTGAGTGGATCTGAATGTAACCTCCGGAGGGTTCCAGGAACCAGGGGTTCTGCCCTCTGTTCACCTTTGGTTAATATAGCAAAGTTCATCATTAAGAAAAAAAAATCGAAACATCCCAAGCCCCTGCCATAGCATGTCCTTCTGTGCCCTACTGCTAGGAACTAGAGGAAACAACTGCCATCAAACTCAATTTTTGTAAGTCAAAGATGTCATCGGATTAACCCTTCCTGATAGTCAAATTGTTTATTCTTAATGACTATATAGTGCAATTAACTCACATACTTATTCTCTGAAATCCATTTATCCTGGGACTAGTACCATGATTTTTATTTTTTCTGTTAAATACCTTACGGTGATATTTTGTTGTTTTCATTCTGCAAATAAGGTATAGGAAGTACTCAGAGTCTAGTTGGATATCATAATATATATATATATATATATATATATATATATATATATATATATATATATATATATCTGAAGCTAACTGAAGAACAACAGCTGAGACCAGAGGGTTATGTGCAGACTCCCTCTCATCTAAGTTGGAGGGAGGAATTTTGCAAAGGTCTAATACCCACTGAAGACACTGAGGCTGTGAGGCCAGCACCATCCACAGTACATTTAGAGATCCTGGTCAGTAGCATTAGAAGCACGTGCCCCTCTGATTCTCAGGCTCAACCTCCCTGGATATCTGTTCCAGATCCACAGCTCTGGTTGGAATTTCTGGTCAACAGCCAAGAGTCCATTTTGCCTCACACTAGACTCCCAGGAGACACCCAAGCTATTCCCTTTCCTCTGCAGTTTCAGTTGAAAATTGAGAAAGGAGCATATAGATCCATGCTCTAAAGG